>NW_028289389.1:0-47497 GCF_059628265.1 Tinamus guttatus
ACAACGCGCGGTGACGACAACACCCGGACGGCGTTACCATGGCGACGACAACACCCGGATGGCGTCACCGCGGCGACGACAACACCCGGACGGCATGGGATGGAGTACAACGCGCGGTGACGACAACACCCTGACGGCGTCACCATGGCGACGACAACACCCGGACGGTGTCACCATGGTGACGACAACACCCGGACGGCGTCACCGCGGTGACGACAACACCAGGACGGCGTGGGACGGGTTACAACGCGCGGTGACGACAACACCCGGACGGCGTTACCATGGCGACGACAACACCCGGATGGCGTCACCGCGGCAACGACAAGACCCGGACGGCGTGGGATGGAGTACAACGCGCGGTGACGACAACACCCGGACGGCGTCACCATGGCGACGACAACACCCGGACGGTGTCACCATGGTGACGACAACACCCGGACGGCGTCACCGCGGTGACGACAACACCAGGACGGCGTGGGACGGGTTACAACGCGCGGTGACGACAACACCCGGACGGCGTTACCATGGCGACGACAACACCCGGATGGCGTCACCGCGGCAACGACAACACCCGGACGGCGTGGGATGGAGTACAACGCGCGGTGACGACAACACCCGGACGGCGTCACCATGGCGACGACAACACCCGGACGGTGTCACCATGGTGACGACAACACCCGGACGGCGTCACCGCGGTGACGACAACACCAGGACGGCGTGGGACGGGTTACAACGCGCGGTGACGACAACACCCGGACGGCGTTACCATGGCGACGACAACACCCGGATGGCGTCACCGCGGCAACGACAACACCCGGACGGCGTGGGATGGAGTACAACGCGCGGTGACGACAACACCCTGACGGCGTCACCATGGCGACGACAACACCCGGACGGTGTCACCATGGTGACGACAACACCCGGACGGCGTCACCGCGGTGACGACAACACCAGGACGGCGTGGGACGGGTTACAACACGCGGTGACGACAACACCCGGACGGCGTTACCATGGCGACGACAACACCCGGATGGCGTCACCGCGGCAACGACAACACCCGGACGGCGTGGGATGGAGTACAACGCGCGGTGACGACAACACCCGGACGGCGTCACCATGGTGACGACAACACCCGGACGGCGTCACCGCGGTGACGACAACACCAGGACGGCGTGGGACGGGTTACAACGCGCGGTGACGACAACACCCGGACGGCGTTACCATGGCGACGACAACACCCGGATGGCGTCACCGCGGCGACGACAACACCCGGACGGCATGGGATGGAGTACAACGCGCGGTGACGACAACACCCTGACGGCGTCACCATGGCGACGACAACACCCGGACGGTGTCACCATGGTGACGACAACACCCGGACGGCGTCACCGCGGTGACGACAACACCAGGACGGCGTGGGACGGGTTACAACGCGCGGTGACGACAACACCCGGACGGCGTTACCATGGCGACGACAACACCCGGATGGCGTCACCGCGGCAACGACAACACCCGGACGGCGTGGGATGGAGTACAACGCGCGGTGACGACAACACCCGGACGGCGTCACCATGGCGACGACAACACCCGGACGGTGTCACCATGGTGACGACAACACCCGGACGGCGTCACCGCGGTGACGACAACACCAGGACGGCGTGGGACGGGTTACAACGCGCGGTGACGACAACACCCGGACGGCGTTACCATGGCGACGACAACACCCGGATGGCGTCACCGCGGCAACGACAACACCCGGACGGCGTGGGATGGAGTACAACGCGCGGTGACGACAACACCCTGACGGCGTCACCATGGCGACGACAACACCCGGACGGTGTCACCATGGTGACGACAACACCCGGACGGCGTCACCGCGGTGACGACAACACCAGGACGGCGTGGGACGGGTTACAACGCGCGGTGACGACAACACCCGGACGGCGTTACCATGGCGACGACAACACCCGGATGGCGTCACCGCGGCAACGACAACACCCGGACGGCGTGGGATGGAGTACAACGCGCGGTGACGACAACACCCTGACGGCGTCACCATGGCGACGACAACACCCGGACGGTGTCACCATGGTGACGACAACACCCGGACGGCGTCACCGCGGTGACGACAACACCAGGACGGCGTGGGACGGGTTACAACGCGCGGTGACGACAACACCCGGACGGCGTTACCATGGCGACGACAACACCCGGATGGCGTCACCGCGGCGACGACAACACCCGGACGGCGTGGGATGGAGTACAACGCTCGGTGACGACAACACCCTGACGGCGTCACCATGGCGACGACAACACCCGGACGGTGTCACCATGGTGACGACAACACCCGGACGGCATCACCGCGGTGACGACAACACCAGGACGGCGTGGGACGGGTTACAACGCGCGGTGACGACAACACCCGGACGGCGTTACCATGGCGACGACAACACCCGGATGGCGTGGGATGGAGTACAACGCGCGGTGACGACAACACCCGGACGGCGTCACCATGGCGACGACAACACCCGGACGGTGTCACCATGGTGACGACAACACCCGGACGGCGTCACCGCGGTGACGACAACACCAGGACGGCGTGGGACGGGTTACAACGCGCGGTGACGACAACACCCGGACGGCGTTACCATGGCGACGACAACACCCGGATGGCGTCACCGCGGCAACGACAACACCCGGACGGCGTGGGATGGAGTACAACGCGCGGTGACGACAACACCCTGACGGCGTCACCATGGCGACGACAACACCCGGACGGTGTCACCATGGTGACGACAACACCCGGACGGCGTCACCGCGGTGACGACAACACCAGGACGGCGTGGGACGGGTTACAACGCGCGGTGACGACAACACCCGGACGGCGTTACCATGGCGACGACAACACCCGGATGGCGTCACCGCGGCAACGACAACACCCGGACGGCGTGGGATGGAGTACAACGCGCGGTGACGACAACACCCTGACGGCGTCACCATGGCGACGACAACACCCGGACGGTGTCACCATGGTGACGACAACACCCGGACGGCGTCACCGCGGTGACGACAACACCAGGACGGCGTGGGACGGGTTACAACGCGCGGTGACGACAACACCCGGACGGCGTTACCATGGCGACGACAACACCCGGATGGCGTCACCGCGGCGACGACAACACCCGGACGGCGTGGGATGGAGTACAACGCTCGGTGACGACAACACCCTGACGGCGTCACCATGGCGACGACAACACCCGGACGGTGTCACCATGGTGACGACAACACCCGGACGGCATCACCGCGGTGACGACAACACCAGGACGGCGTGGGACGGGTTACAACGCGCGGTGACGACAACACCCGGACGGCGTTACCATGGCGACGACAACACCCGGATGGCGTGGGATGGAGTACAACGCGCGGTGACGACAACACCCGGACGGCGTCACCATGGCGACGACAACACCCGGACGGTGTCACCATGGTGACGACAACACCCGGACGGCGTCACCGCGGTGACGACAACACCAGGACGGCGTGGGACGGGTTACAACGCGCGGTGACGACAACACCCGGACGGCGTTACCATGGCGACGACAACACCCGGATGGCGTCACCGCGGCAACGACAACACCCGGACGGCGTGGGATGGAGTACAACGCGCGGTGACGACAACACCCTGACGGCGTCACCATGGCGACGACAACACCCGGACGGTGTCACCATGGTGACGACAACACCCGGACGGCGTCACCGCGGTGACGACAACACCAGGACGGCGTGGGACGGGTTACAACACGCGGTGACGACAACACCCGGACGGCGTTACCATGGCGACGACAACACCCGGATGGCGTCACCGCGGCAACGACAACACCCGGACGGCGTGGGATGGAGTACAACGCGCGGTGACGACAACACCCGGACGGCGTCACCATGGCGACGACAACACCCGGACGGTGTCACCATGGTGACGACAACACCCGGACGGCGTCACCGCGGTGACGACAACACCAGGACGGCGTGGGACGGGTTACAACGCGCGGTGACGACAACACCCGGACGGCGTTACCATGGCGACGACAACACCCGGATGGCGTCACCGCGGCAACGACAACACCCGGACGGCGTGGGATGGAGTACAACGCGCGGTGACGACAACACCCGGACGGCGTCACCATGGCGACGACAACACCCGGACGGTGTCACCATGGTGACGACAACACCCGGACGGCGTCACCGCGGTGACGACAACACCACGACGGCGTGGGACGGGTTACAACGCGCGGTGACGACAACACCCGGACGGCGTTACCATGGCGACGACAACACCCGGATGGCGTCACCGCGGCGACGACAACACCCGGACGGCATGGGATGGAGTACAACGCGCGGTGACGACAACACCCTGACGGCGTCACCATGGCGACGACAACACCCGGACGGTGTCACCATGGTGACGACAACACCCGGACGGCGTCACCGCGGTGACGACAACACCAGGACGGCGTGGGACGGGTTACAACGCGCGGTGACGACAACACCCGGACGGCGTTACCATGGCGACGACAACACCCGGATGGCGTCACCGCGGCGACGACAACACCCGGACGGCATGGGATGGAGTACAACGCGCGGTGACGACAACACCCTGACGGCGTCACCATGGCGACGACAACACCCGGACGGTGTCACCATGGTGACGACAACACCCGGACGGCGTCACCGCGGTGACGACAACACCAGGACGGCGTGGGACGGGTTACAACGCGCGGTGACGACAACACCCGGACGGCGTTACCATGGCGACGACAACACCCGGATGGCGTCACCGCGGCAACGACAACACCCGGACGGCGTGGGATGGAGTACAACGCGCGGTGACGACAACACCCGGACGGCGTCACCATGGCGACGACAACACCCGGACGGTGTCACCATGGTGACGACAACACCCGGACGGCGTCACCGCGGTGACGACAACACCAGGACGGCGTGGGACGGGTTACAACACGCGGTGACGACAACACCCGGACGGCGTTACCATGGCGACGACAACACCCGGATGGCGTCACCGCGGCAACGACAACACCCGGACGGCGTGGGATGGAGTACAACGCGCGGTGACGACAACACCCGGACGGCGTCACCATGGCGACGACAACACCCGGACGGTGTCACCATGGTGACGACAACACCCGGACGGCGTCACCGCGGTGACGACAACACCAGGACGGCGTGGGACGGGTTACAATGCGCGGTGACGACAACACCCGGACGGCGTTACCATGGCGACGACAACACCCGGATGGCGTCACCGCGGCAACGACAACACCCGGACGGCGTGGGATGGAGTACAACGCGCGGTGACGACAACACCCGGACGGCGTCACCATGGCGACGACAACACCCGGACGGTGTCACCATGGTGACGACAACACCCGGACGGCGTCACCGCGGTGACGACAACACCAGGACGGCGTGGGACGGGTTACAACGCGCGGTGACGACAACACCCGGACGGCGTTACCATGGCGACGACAACACCCGGATGGCGTCACCGCGGCGACGACAACACCCGGACGGCATGGGATGGAGTACAACGCGCGGTGACGACAACACCCTGACGGCGTCACCATGGCGACGACAACACCCGGACGGTGTCACCATGGTGACGACAACACCCGGACGGCGTCACCGCGGTGACGACAACACCAGGACGGCGTGGGACGGGTTACAACGCGCGGTGACGACAACACCCGGACGGCGTTACCATGGCGACGACAACACCCGGATGGCGTCACCGCGGCAACGACAACACCCGGACGGCGTGGGATGGAGTACAACGCGCGGTGACGACAACACCCTGACGGCGTCACCATGGCGACGACAACACCCGGACGGTGTCACCATGGTGACGACAACACCCGGACGGCGTTACCGCGGTGACGACAACACCAGGACGGCGTGGGACGGGTTACAACGCGC
Source organism: Tinamus guttatus (assembly GCF_059628265.1). Classification (NCBI taxonomy): domain Eukaryota; kingdom Metazoa; phylum Chordata; class Aves; order Tinamiformes; family Tinamidae; genus Tinamus; species Tinamus guttatus. The sequence goes on from NW_028289389.1 coordinate 5,992, forward strand.
GGTGACGACAACACCCGGACGGCGTTACCATGGCGACGACAACACCCGGATGGCGTCACCGCGGTGACGACAACACCCGGACGGCGTGGGATGGAGTACAACGCGCGGTGACGACAACACCCTGACGGCGTCACCATGGCGACGACAACACCCGGACGGTGTCACCATGGTGACGACAACACCCGGACGGCGTCACCGCGGTGACGACAACACCAGGACGGCGTGGGACGGGTTACAACGCGCGGTGACGACAACACCCGGACGGCGTTACCATGGCGACGACAACACCCGGATGGCGTCACCGCGGCAACGACAACACCCTGACGGTGTCACCATGGTGACGACAACACCCGGACGGCGTCACCGCGGTGACGACAACACCAGGACGGCGTGGGACGGGTTACAACGCGCGGTGACGACAACACCCGGACGGCGTTACCATGGCGACGACAACACCCGGATGGCGTCACCGCGGCGACGACAACACCCGGACGGCATGGGATGGAGTACAACGCGCGGTGATGACAACACCCTGACGGCGTCACCATGGCGACGACAACACCCGGACGGTGTCACCATGGTGACGACAACACCCGGACGGCGTCACCGCGGTGACGACAACACCAGGACGGCGTGGGACGGGTTACAACGCGCGGTGACGACAACACCCGGACGGCGTTACCATGGCGACGACAACACCCGGATGGCGTCACCGCGGCAACGACAACACCCGGACGGCGTGGGATGGAGTACAACGCGCGGTGACGACAACACCCTGACGGCGTCACCATGGCGACGACAACACCCGGACGGTGTCACCATGGTGACGACAACACCCGGACGGCGTTACCGCGGTGACGACAACACCAGGACGGCGTGGGACGGGTTACAACGCGCGGTGACGACAACACCCGGACGGCGTTACCATGGCGACGACAACACCCGGATGGCGTCACCGCGGTGACGACAACACCCGGACGGCGTGGGATGGAGTACAACGCGCGGTGACGACAACACCCTGACGGCGTCACCATGGCGACGACAACACCCGGACGGTGTCACCATGGTGACGACAACACCCGGACGGCGTCACCGCGGTGACGACAACACCAGGACGGCGTGGGACGGGTTACAACGCGCGGTGACGACAACACCCGGACGGCGTTACCATGGCGACGACAACACCCGGATGGCGTCACCGCGGCAACGACAACACCCTGACGGTGTCACCATGGTGACGACAACACCCGGACGGCGTCACCGCGGTGACGACAACACCAGGACGGCGTGGGACGGGTTACAACGCGCGGTGACGACAACACCCGGACGGCGTTACCATGGCGACGACAACACCCGGATGGCGTCACCGCGGCAACGACAACACCCGGACGGCGTGGGATGGAGTACAACGCGCGGTGACGACAACACCCTGACGGCGTCACCATGGCGACGACAACACCCGGACGGTGTCACCATGGTGACGACAACACCCGGACGGCGTCACCGCGGTGACGACAACACCAGGACGGCGTGGGACGGGTTACAACGCGCGGTGACGACAACACCCGGACGGCGTTACCATGGCGACGACAACACCCGGATGGCGTCACCGCGGCAACGACAACACCCGGACGGCGTGGGATGGAGTACAACGCGCGGTGACGACAACACCCTGACGGCGTCACCATGGCGACGACAACACCCGGACGGTGTCACCATGGTGACGACAACACCCGGACGGCGTCACCGCGGTGACGACAACACCAGGACGGCGTGGGACGGGTTACAACGCGCGGTGACGACAACACCCGGACGGCGTTACCATGGCGACGACAACACCCGGATGGCGTCACCGCGGCAACGACAACACCCGGACGGCGTGGGATGGAGTACAACGCGCGGTGACGACAACACCCGGACGGCGTCACCATGGCGACGACAACACCCGGACGGTGTCACCATGGTGACGACAACACCCGGACGGCGTCACCGCGGTGACGACAACACCAGGACGGCGTGGGACGGGTTACAACGCGCGGTGACGACAACACCCGGACGGCGTTACCATGGCGACGACAACACCCGGATGGCGTCACCGCGGCGACGACAACACCCGGATGGCATGGGATGGAGTACAACGCGCGGTGACGACAACACCCTGACGGCGTCACCATGGCGACGACAACACCCGGACGGTGTCACCATGGTGACGACAACACCCGGACGGCGTCACCGCGGTGACGACAACACCAGGACGGCGTGGGACGGGTTACAACGCGCGGTGACGACAACACCCGGATGGCGTTACCATGGCGACGACAACACCCGGATGGCGTCACCGCGGCAACGACAACACCCGGACGGCGTGGGATGGAGTACAACGCGCGGTGACGACAACACCCGGACGGCGTCACCATGGCGACGACAACACCCGGACGGTGTCACCATGGTGACGACAACACCCGGACGGCGTCACCGCGGTGACGACAACACCAGGACGGCGTGGGACGGGTTACAACGCGCGGTGACGACAACACCCGGACGGCGTTACCATGGCGACGACAACACCCGGATGGCGTCACCGCGGCAACGACAACACCCGGACGGCGTGGGATGGAGTACAACGCGCGGTGACGACAACACCCTGACGGCGTCACCATGGCGACGACAACACCCGGACGGTGTCACCATGGTGACGACAACACCCGGACGGCGTCACCGCGGTGACGACAACACCAGGACGGCGTGGGACGGGTTACAACGCGCGGTGACGACAACACCCGGACGGCGTTACCATGGCGACGACAACACCCGGATGGCGTCACCGCGGCAACGACAACACCCGGACGGCGTGGGATGGAGTACAACGCGCGGTGACGACAACACCCTGACGGCGTCACCATGGCGACGACAACACCCGGACGGTGTCACCATGGTGACGACAACACCCGGACGGCGTTACCGCGGTGACGACAACACCAGGACGGCGTGGGACGGGTTACAACGCGCGGTGACGACAACACCCGGACGGCGTTACCATGGCGACGACAACACCCGGATGGCGTCACCGCGGTGACGACAACACCCGGACGGCGTGGGATGGAGTACAACGCGCGGTGACGACAACACCCTGACGGCGTCACCATGGCGACGACAACACCCGGACGGTGTCACCATGGTGACGACAACACCCGGACGGCGTCACCGCGGTGACGACAACACCAGGACGGCGTGGGACGGGTTACAACGCGCGGTGATGACAACACCCGGACGGCGTTACCATGGCGACGACAACACCCGGATGGCGTCACCGCGGCAACGACAACACCCGGACGGCGTGGGATGGAGTACAACGCGCGGTGACGACAACACCCTGACGGCGTCACCATGGCGACGACAACACCCGGACGGTGTCACCATGGTGACGACAACACCCGGACGGCGTCACCGCGGTGACGACAACACCAGGACGGCGTGGGACGGGTTACAACGCGCGGTGACGACAACACCCGGACGGCGTTACCATGGCGACGACAACACCCGGATGGCGTCACCGCGGCAACGACAACACCCGGACGGCGTGGGATGGAGTACAACGCGCGGTGACGACAACACCCTGACGGCGTCACCATGGCGACGACAACACCCGGACGGTGTCACCATGGTGACGACAACACCCGGACGGCGTCACCGCGGTGACGACAACACCAGGACGGCGTGGGACGGGTTACAACGCGCGGTGACGACAACACCCGGACGGCGTTACCATGGCGACGACAACACCCGGATGGCGTCACCGCGGCAACGACAACACCCGGACGGCGTGGGATGGAGTACAACGCTCGGTGACGACAACACCCTGACGGCGTCACCATGGCGACGACAACACCCGGACGGTGTCACCATGGTGACGACAACACCCGGAGGGCGTCACCGCGGTGACGACAACACCAGGACGGCGTGGGACGGGTTACAACGCGCGGTGACGACAACACCCGGACGGCGTTACCATGGCGACGACAACACCCGGATGGCGTGGGATGGAGTACAACGCGCGGTGACGACAACACCCGGACGGCGTCACCATGGCGACGACAACACCCGGACGGTGTCACCATGGTGACGACAACACCCGGACGGCGTCACCGCGGTGACGACAACACCAGGACGGCGTGGGACGGGTTACAACGCGCGGTGACGACAACACCCGGACGGCGTTACCATGGCGACGACAACACCCGGATGGCGTCACCGCGGCAACGACAACACCCGGACGGCGTGGGATGGAGTACAACGCGCGGTGACGACAACACCCTGACGGCGTCACCATGGCGACGACAACACCCGGACGGTGTCACCATGGTGACGACAACACCCGGACGGCGTCACCGCGGTGACGACAACACCAGGACGGCGTGGGACGGGTTACAACACGCGGTGACGACAACACCCGGACGGCGTTACCATGGCGACGACAACACCCGGATGGCGTCACCGCGGCAACGACAACACCCGGACGGCGTGGGATGGAGTACAACGCGTGGTGACGACAACACCCGGACGGCGTCACCATGGCGACGACAACACCCGGACGGTGTCACCATGGTGACGACAACACCCGGACGGCGTCACCGCGGTGACGACAACACCAGGACGGCGTGGGACGGGTTACAACGCGCGGTGACGACAACACCCGGACGGCGTTACCATGGCGACGACAACACCCGGATGGCGTCACCGCGGCAACGACAACACCCGGACGGCGTGGGATGGAGTACAACGCGCGGTGACGACAACACCCGGACGGCGTCACCATGGCGACGACAACACCCGGACGGTGTCACCATGGTGACGACAACACCCGGACGGCGTCACCGCGGTGACGACAACACCAGGACGGCGTGGGACGGGTTACAACGCGCGGTGACGACAACACCCGGACGGCGTTACCATGGCGACGACAACACCCGGATGGCGTCACCGCGGTGACGACAACACCCGGACGGCATGGGATGGAGTACAACGCGCGGTGACGACAACACCCTGACGGCGTCACCATGGCGACGACAACACCCGGACGGTGTCACCATGGTGACGACAACACCCGGACGGCGTCACCGCGGTGACGACAACACCAGGACGGCGTGGGACGGGTTACAACGCGCGGTGACGACAACACCCGGACGGCGTTACCATGGCGACGACAACACCCGGATGGCGTCACCGCGGCAACGACAACACCCGGACGGCGTGGGATGGAGTACAACGCGCGGTGACGACAACACCCGGACGGCGTCACCATGGCGACGACAACACCCGGACGGTGTCACCATGGTGACGACAACACCCGGACGGCGTCACCGCGGTGACGACAACACCAGGACGGCGTGGGACGGGTTACAACGCGCGGTGACGACAACACCCGGACGGCGTTACCATGGCGACGACAACACCCGGATGGCGTCACCGCGGCAACGACAACACCCGGACGGCGTGGGATGGAGTACAACGCGCGGTGACGACAACACCCTGACGGCGTCACCATGGCGACGACAACACCCGGACGGTGTCACCATGGTGACGACAACACCCGGACGGCGTCACCGCGGTGACGACAACACCAGGACGGCGTGGGACGGGTTACAACGCGCGGTGACGACAACACCCGGACGGCGTTACCATGGCGACGACAACACCCGGATGGCGTCACCGCGGCGACGACAACACCCGGACGGCGTGGGATGGAGTACAACGCTCGGTGACGACAACACCCTGACGGCGTCACCATGGCGACGACAACACCCGGACGGTGTCACCATGGTGACGACAACACCCGGACGGCGTCACCGCGGTGACGACAACACCAGGACGGCGTGGGACGGGTTACAACGCGCGGTGACGACAACACCCGGACGGCGTTACCATGGCGACGACAACACCCGGATGGCGTGGGATGGAGTACAACGCGCGGTGACGGCAACACCCGGACGGCGTCACCATGGCGACGACAACACCCGGACGGTGTCACCATGGTGACGACAACACCCGGACGGCGTCACCGCGGTGACGACAACACCAGGACGGCGTGGGACGGGTTACAACGCGCGGTGACGACAACACCCGGACGGCGTTACCATGGCGACGACAACACCCGGATGGCGTCACCGCGGCAACGACAACACCCGGACGGCGTGGGATGGAGTACAACGCGCGGTGACGACAACACCCTGACGGCGTCACCATGGCGACGACAACACCCGGACGGTGTCACCATGGTGACGACAACACCCGGACGGCGTCACCGCGGTGACGACAACACCAGGACGGCGTGGGACGGGTTACAACGCGCGGTGACGACAACACCCGGACGGCGTTACCATGGCGACGACAACACCCGGATGGCGTCACCGCGGCAACGACAACACCCGGACGGCGTGGGATGGAGTACAACGCGCGGTGACGACAACACCCGGACGGCGTCACCATGGCGACGACAACACCCGGACGGTGTCACCATGGTGACGACAACACCCGGACGGCGTCACCGCGGTGACGACAACACCAGGACGGCGTGGGACGGGTTACAACGCGCGGTGACGACAACACCCGGACGGCGTTACCATGGCGACGACAACACCCGGATGGCGTCACCGCGGCAACGACAACACCCGGACGGCGTGGGATGGAGTACAACGCGCGGTGACGACAACACCCGGACGGCGTCACCATGGCGACGACAACACCCGGACGGTGTCACCATGGTGACGACAACACCCGGACGGCGTCACCGCGGTGACGACAACACCAGGACGGCGTGGGACGGGTTACAACGCGCGGTGACGACAACACCCGGACGGCGTTACCATGGCGACGACAACACCCGGATGGCGTCACCGCGGCGACGACAACACCCGGACGGCATGGGATGGAGTACAACGCGCGGTGACGACAACACCCTGACGGCGTCACCATGGCGACGACAACACCCGGACGGTGTCACCATGGTGACGACAACACCCGGACGGCGTCACCGCGGTGACGACAACACCAGGACGGCGTGGGACGGGTTACAACGCGCGGTGACGACAACACCCGGACGGCGTTACCATGGCGACGACAACACCCGGATGGCGTCACCGCGGCAACGACAACACCCGGACGGCGTGGGATGGAGTACAACGCGCGGTGACGACAACACCCGGACGGCGTCACCATGGCGACGACAACACCCGGACGGTGTCACCATGGTGACGACAACACCCGGACGGCGTCACCGCGGTGACGACAACACCAGGACGGCGTGGGACGGGTTACAACGCGCGGTGACGACAACACCCGGACGGCGTTACCATGGCGACGACAACACCCGGATGGCGTCACCGCGGCAACGACAACACCCGGACGGCGTGGGATGGAGTACAACGCGCGGTGACGACAACACCCGGACGGCGTCACCATGGCGACGACAACACCCGGACGGTGTCACCATGGTGACGACAACACCCGGACGGCGTCACCGCGGTGACGACAACACCAGGACGGCGTGGGACGGGTTACAACGCGCGGTGACGACAACACCCGGACGGCGTTACCATGGCGACGACAACACCCGGATGGCGTCACCGCGGCAACGACAACACCCGGACGGCGTGGGATGGAGTACAACGCGCGGTGACGACAACACCCGGACGGCGTCACCATGGCGACGACAACACCCGGACGGTGTCACCATGGTGACGACAACACCCGGACGGCGTCACCGCGGTGACGACAACACCAGGACGGCGTGGGACGGGTTACAACGCGCGGTGACGACAACACCCGGACGGCGTTACCATGGCGACGACAACACCCGGATGGCGTCACCGCGGCGACGACAACACCCGGACGGCATGGGATGGAGTACAACGCGCGGTGACGACAACACCCTGACGGCGTCACCATGGCGACGACAACACCCGGACGGTGTCACCATGGTGACGACAACACCCGGACGGCGTCACCGCGGTGACGACAACACCAGGACGGCGTGGGACGGGTTACAACGCGCGGTGACGACAACACCCGGACGGCGTTACCATGGCGACGACAACACCCGGATGGCGTCACCGCGGCAACGACAACACCCGGACGGCGTGGGATGGAGTACAACGCGCGGTGACGACAACACCCGGACGGCGTCACCATGGCGACGACAACACCCGGACGGTGTCACCATGGTGACGACAACACCCGGACGGCGTCACCGCGGTGACGACAACACCAGGACGGCGTGGGACGGGTTACAACGCGCGGTGACGACAACACCCGGACGGCGTTACCATGGCGACGACAACACCCGGATGGCGTCACCGCGGCAACGACAACACCCGGACGGCGTGGGATGGAGTACAACGCGCGGTGACGACAACACCCTGACGGCGTCACCATGGCGACGACAACACCCGGACGGTGTCACCATGGTGACGACAACACCCGGACGGCGTCACCGCGGTGACGACAACACCAGGACGGCGTGGGACGGGTTACAACACGCGGTGACGACAACACCCGGACGGCGTTACCATGGCGACGACAACACCCGGATGGCGTCACCGCGGCAACGACAACACCCGGACGGCGTGGGATGGAGTACAACGCGCGGTGACGACAACACCCGGACGGCGTCACCATGGCGACGACAACACCCGGACGGTGTCACCATGGTGACGACAACACCCGGACGGCGTCACCGCGGTGACGACAACACCAGGACGGCGTGGGACGGGTTACAACGCGCGGTGACGACAACACCCGGACGGCGTTACCATGGTGACGACAACACCCGGATGGCGTCACCGCGGCAACGACAACACCCGGACGGCGTGGGATGGAGTACAACGCGCGGTGACGACAACACCCGGACGGCGTCACCATGGCGACGACAACACCCGGACGGTGTCACCATGGTGACGACAACACCCGGACGGCGTCACCGCGGTGACGACAACACCAGGACGGCGTGGGACGGGTTACAACGCGCGGTGACGACAACACCCGGACGGCGTTACCATGGCGACGACAACACCCGGATGGCGTCACCGCGGCAACGACAACACCCGGACGGCGTGGGATGGAGTACAACGCGCGGTGACGACAACACCCGGACGGCGTCACCATGGCGACGACAACACCCGGACGGTGTCACCATGGTGACGACAACACCCGGACGGCGTCACCGCGGTGACGACAACACCAGGACGGCGTGGGACGGGTTACAACGCGCGGTGACGACAACACCCGGACGGCGTTACCATGGCGACGACAACACCCGGATGGCGTCACCGCGGCAACGACAACACCCGGACGGCGTGGGATGGAGTACAACGCGCGGTGACGACAACACCCTGACGGCGTCACCATGGCGACGACAACACCCGGACGGTGTCACCATGGTGACGACAACACCCGGACGGCGTCACCGCGGTGACGACAACACCAGGACGGCGTGGGACGGGTTACAACGCGCGGTGACGACAACACCCGGACGGCGTTACCATGGCGACGACAACACCCGGGTGGCGTCACCGCGGCAACGACAACACCCGGACGGCGTGGGATGGAGTACAACGCGCGGTGACGACAACACCCGGACGGCGTCACCATGGCGACGACAACACCCGGACGGTGTCACCATGGTGACGACAACACCCGGACGGCGTCACCGCGGTGACGACAACACCAGGACGGCGTGGGACGGGTTACAACGCGCGGTGACGACAACACCCGGACGGCGTTACCATGGCGACGACAACACCCGGATGGCGTCACCGCGGCAACGACAACACCCGGACGGCGTGGGATGGAGTACAACGCGCGGTGACGACAACACCCGGACGGCGTCACCATGGCGACGACAACACCCGGACGGTGTCACCATGGTGACGACAACACCCGGACGGCGTCACCGCGGTGACGACAACACCAGGACGGCGTGGGACGGGTTACAACGCGCGGTGACGACAACACCCGGACGGCGTTACCATGGCGACGACAACACCCGGATGGCGTCACCGCGGCGACGACAACACCCGGACGGCATGGGATGGAGTACAACGCGCGGTGACGACAACACCCTGACGGCGTCACCATGGCGACGACAACACCCGGACGGTGTCACCATGGTGACGACAACACCCGGACGGCGTCACCGCGGTGACGACAACACCAGGACGGCGTGGGACGGGTTACAACGCGCGGTGACGACAACACCCGGACGGCGTTACCATGGCGACGACAACACCCGGATGGCGTCACCGCGGCAACGACAACACCCGGACGGCGTGGGATGGAGTACAACGCGCGGTGACGACAACACCCGGACGGCGTCACCATGGCGACGACAACACCCGGACGGTGTCACCATGGTGACGACAACACCCGGACGGCGTCACCGCGGTGACGACAACACCAGGACGGCGTGGGACGGGTTACAACGCGCGGTGACGACAACACCCGGACGGCGTTACCATGGCGACGACAACACCCGGATGGCGTCACCGCGGCAACGACAACACCCGGACGGCGTGGGATGGAGTACAACGCGCGGTGACGACAACACCCTGACGGCGTCACCATGGCGACGACAACACCCGGACGGTGTCACCATGGTGACGACAACACCCGGACGGCGTCACCGCGGTGACGACAACACCAGGACGGCGTGGGACGGGTTACAACACGCGGTGACGACAACACCCGGACGGCGTTACCATGGCGACGACAACACCCGGATGGCGTCACCGCGGCAACGACAACACCCGGACGGCGTGGGATGGAGTACAACGCGCGGTGACGACAACACCCGGACGGCGTCACCATGGCGACGACAACACCCGGACGGTGTCACCATGGTGACGACAACACCCGGACGGCGTCACCGCGGTGACGACAACACCAGGACGGCGTGGGACGGGTTACAACGCGCGGTGACGACAACACCCGGACGGCGTTACCATGGCGACGACAACACCCGGATGGCGTCACCGCGGCAACGACAACACCCGGACGGCGTGGGATGGAGTACAACGCGCGGTGACGACAACACCCGGACGGCGTCACCATGGCGACGACAACACCCGGACGGTGTCACCATGGTGACGACAACACCCGGACGGCGTCACCGCGGTGACGACAACACCAGGACGGCGTGGGACGGGTTACAACGCGCGGTGACGACAACACCCGGACGGCGTTACCATGGCGACGACAACACCCGGATGGCGTCACCGCGGCGACGACAACACCCGGACGGCGTGGGATGGAGTACAACGCGCGGTGACGACAACACCCTGACGGCGTCACCATGGCGACGACAACACCCGGACGGTGTCACCATGGTGACGACAACACCCGGACGGCGTCACCGCGGTGACGACAACACCAGGACGGCGTGGGACGGGTTACAACGCGCGGTGACGACAACACCCGGACGGCGTTACCATGGCGACGACAACACCCGGATGGCGTCACCGCGGCAACGACAACACCCGGACGGCGTGGGATGGAGTACAACGCGCGGTGACGACAACACCCGGACGGCGTCACCATGGCGACGACAACACCCGGACGGTGTCACCATGGTGACGACAACACCCGGACGGCGTCACCGCGGTGACGACAACACCAGGACGGCGTGGGACGGGTTACAACGCGCGGTGACGACAACACCCGGACGGCGTTACCATGGCGACGACAACACCCGGATGGCGTCACCGCGGCAACGACAACACCCGGACGGCGTGGGATGGAGTACAACGCGCGGTGACGACAACACCCTGACGGCGTCACCATGGCGACGACAACACCCGGACGGTGTCACCATGGTGACGACAACACCCGGACGGCGTCACCGCGGTGACGACAACACCAGGACGGCGTGGGACGGGTTACAACACGCGGTGACGACAACACCCGGACGGCGTTACCATGGCGACGACAACACCCGGATGGCGTCACCGCGGCAACGACAACACCCGGACGGCGTGGGATGGAGTACAACGCGCGGTGACGACAACACCCGGACGGCGTCACCATGGCGACGACAACACCCGGACGGTGTCACCATGGTGACGACAACACCCGGACGGCGTCACCGCGGTGACGACAACACCAGGACGGCGTGGGACGGGTTACAACGCGCGGTGACGACAACACCCGGACGGCGTTACCATGGCGACGACAACACCCGGATGGCGTCACCGCGGCAACGACAACACCCGGACGGCGTGGGATGGAGTACAACGCGCGGTGACGACAACACCCGGACGGCGTCACCATGGCGACGACAACACCCGGACGGTGTCACCATGGTGACGACAACACCCGGACGGCGTCACCGCGGTGACGACAACACCAGGACGGCGTGGGACGGGTTACAACGCGCGGTGACGACAACACCCGGACGGCGTTACCATGGCGACGACAACACCCGGATGGCGTCACCGCGGCGACGACAACACCCGGACGGCATGGGATGGAGTACAACGCGCGGTGACGACAACACCCTGACGGCGTCACCATGGCGACGACAACACCCGGACGGTGTCACCATGGTGACGACAACACCCGGACGGCGTCACCGCGGTGACGACAACACCAGGACGGCGTGGGACGGGTTACAACGCGCGGTGACGACAACACCCGGACGGCGTTACCATGGCGACGACAACACCCGGATGGCGTCACCGCGGCAACGACAACACCCGGACGGCGTGGGATGGAGTACAACGCGCGGTGACGACAACACCCGGACGGCGTCACCATGGCGACGACAACACCCGGACGGTGTCACCATGGTGACGACAACACCCGGACGGCGTCACCGCGGTGACGACAACACCAGGACGGCGTGGGACGGGTTACAACGCGCGGTGACGACAACACCCGGACGGCGTTACCATGGCGACGACAACACCCGGATGGCGTCACCGCGGCAACGACAACACCCGGACGGCGTGGGATGGAGTACAACGCGCGGTGACGACAACACCCTGACGGCGTCACCATGGCGACGACAACACCCGGACGGTGTCACCATGGTGACGACAACACCCGGACGGCGTCACCGCGGTGACGACAACACCAGGACGGCGTGGGACGGGTTACAACACGCGGTGACGACAACACCCGGACGGCGTTACCATGGCGACGACAACACCCGGATGGCGTCACCGCGGCAACGACAACACCCGGACGGCGTGGGATGGAGTACAACGCGCGGTGACGACAACACCCGGACGGCGTCACCATGGCGACGACAACACCCGGACGGTGTCACCATGGTGACGACAACACCCGGACGGCGTCACCGCGGTGACGACAACACCAGGACGGCGTGGGACGGGTTACAACGCGCGGTGACGACAACACCCGGACGGCGTTACCATGGCGACGACAACACCCGGATGGCGTCACCGCGGCAACGACAACACCCGGACGGCGTGGGATGGAGTACAACGCGCGGTGACGACAACACCCGGACGGCGTCACCATGGCGACGACAACACCCGGACGGTGTCACCATGGTGACGACAACACCCGGACGGCGTCACCGCGGTGACGACAACACCAGGACGGCGTGGGACGGGTTACAACGCGCGGTGACGACAACACCCGGACGGCGTTACCATGGCGACGACAACACCCGGATGGCGTCACCGCGGCGACGACAACACCCGGACGGCATGGGATGGAGTACAACGCGCGGTGACGACAACACCCTGACGGCGTCACCATGGCGACGACAACACCCGGACGGTGTCACCATGGTGACGACAACACCCGGACGGCGTCACCGCGGTGACGACAACACCAGGACGGCGTGGGACGGGTTACAACGCGCGGTGACGACAACACCCGGACGGCGTTACCATGGCGACGACAACACCCGGATGGCGTCACCGCGGCAACGACAACACCCGGACGGCGTGGGATGGAGTACAACGCGCGGTGACGACAACACCCTGACGGCGTCACCATGGCGACGACAACACCCGGACGGTGTCACCATGGTGACGACAACACCCGGACGGCGTCACCGCGGTGACGACAACACCAGGACGGCGTGGGACGGGTTACAACGCGCGGTGACGACAACACCCGGACGGCGTTACCATGGCGACGACAACACCCGGATGGCGTCACCGCGGCAACGACAACACCCGGACGGCGTGGGATGGAGTACAACGCGCGGTGACGACAACACCCTGACGGCGTCACCATGGCGACGACAACACCCGGACGGTGTCACCATGGTGACGACAACACCCGGACGGCGTCACCGCGGTGACGACAACACCAGGACGGCGTGGGACGGGTTACAACGCGCGGTGACGACAACACCCGGACGGCGTTACCATGGCGACGACAACACCCGGATGGCGTCACCGCGGCAACGACAACACCCGGACGGCGTGGGATGGAGTACAACGCGCGGTGACGACAACACCCTGACGGCGTCACCATGGCGACGACAACACCCGGACGGTGTCACCATGGTGACGACAACACCCGGACGGCGTCACCGCGGTGACGACAACACCAGGACGGCGTGGGACGGGTTACAACGCGCGGTGACGACAACACCCGGACGGCGTTACCATGGCGACGACAACACCCGGATGGCGTCACCGCGGCAACGACAACACCCGGACGGCGTGGGATGGAGTACAACGCGCGGTGACGACAACACCCGGACGGCGTCACCATGGCGACGACAACACCCGGACGGTGTCACCATGGTGACGACAACACCCGGACGGCGTCACCGCGGTGACGACAACACCAGGACGGCGTGGGACGGGTTACAACGCGCGGTGACGACAACACCCGGACGGCGTTACCATGGCGACGACAACACCCGGATGGCGTCACCGCGGCAACGACAACACCCGGACGGCGTGGGATGGAGTACAACGCGCGGTGACGACAACACCCTGACGGCGTCACCATGGCGACGACAACACCCGGACGGTGTCACCATGGTGACGACAACACCCGGACGGCGTCACCGCGGTGACGACAACACCAGGACGGCGTGGGACGGGTTACAACACGCGGTGACGACAACACCCGGACGGCGTTACCATGGCGACGACAACACCCGGATGGCGTCACCGCGGCAACGACAACACCCGGACGGCGTGGGATGGAGTACAACGCGCGGTGACGACAACACCCGGACGGCGTCACCATGGCGACGACAACACCCGGACGGTGTCACCATGGTGACGACAACACCCGGACGGCGTCACCGCGGTGACGACAACACCAGGACGGCGTGGGACGGGTTACAACGCGCGGTGACGACAACACCCGGACGGCGTTACCATGGCGACGACAACACCCGGATGGCGTCACCGCGGCAACGACAACACCCGGACGGCGTGGGATGGAGTACAACGCGCGGTGACGACAACACCCGGACGGCGTCACCATGGCGACGACAACACCCGGACGGTGTCACCATGGTGACGACAACACCCGGACGGCGTCACCGCGGTGACGACAACACCAGGACGGCGTGGGACGGGTTACAACGCGCGGTGACGACAACACCCGGACGGCGTTACCATGGCGACGACAACACCCGGATGGCGTCACCGCGGCGACGACAACACCCGGACGGCATGGGATGGAGTACAACGCGCGGTGACGACAACACCCTGACGGCGTCACCATGGCGACGACAACACCCGGACGGTGTCACCATGGTGACGACAACACCCGGACGGCGTCACCGCGGTGACGACAACACCAGGACGGCGTGGGACGGGTTACAACGCGCGGTGACGACAACACCCGGACGGCGTTACCATGGCGACGACAACACCCGGATGGCGTCACCGCGGCAACGACAACACCCGGACGGCGTGGGATGGAGTACAACGCGCGGTGACGACAACACCCGGACGGCGTCACCATGGCGACGACAACACCCGGACGGTGTCACCATGGTGACGACAACACCCGGACGGCGTCACCGCGGTGACGACAACACCAGGACGGCGTGGGACGGGTTACAACGCGCGGTGACGACAACACCCGGACGGCGTTACCATGGCGACGACAACACCCGGATGGCGTCACCGCGGCAACGACAACACCCGGACGGCGTGGGATGGAGTACAACGCGCGGTGACGACAACACCCTGACGGCGTCACCATGGCGACGACAACACCCGGACGGTGTCACCATGGTGACGACAACACCCGGACGGCGTCACCGCGGTGACGACAACACCAGGACGGCGTGGGACGGGTTACAACACGCGGTGACGACAACACCCGGACGGCGTTACCATGGCGACGACAACACCCGGATGGCGTCACCGCGGCAACGACAACACCCGGACGGCGTGGGATGGAGTACAACGCGCGGTGACGACAACACCCGGACGGCGTCACCATGGCGACGACAACACCCGGACGGTGTCACCATGGTGACGACAACACCCGGACGGCGTCACCGCGGTGACGACAACACCAGGACGGCGTGGGACGGGTTACAACGCGCGGTGACGACAACACCCGGACGGCGTTACCATGGCGACGACAACACCCGGATGGCGTCACCGCGGCAACGACAACACCCGGACGGCGTGGGATGGAGTACAACGCGCGGTGACGACAACACCCGGACGGCGTCACCATGGCGACGACAACACCCGGACGGTGTCACCATGGTGACGACAACACCCGGACGGCGTCACCGCGGTGACGACAACACCAGGACGGCGTGGGACGGGTTACAACGCGCGGTGACGACAACACCCGGACGGCGTTACCATGGCGACGACAACACCCGGATGGCGTCACCGCGGCGACGACAACACCCGGACGGCATGGGATGGAGTACAACGCGCGGTGACGACAACACCCTGACGGCGTCACCATGGCGACGACAACACCCGGACGGTGTCACCATGGTGACGACAACACCCGGACGGCGTCACCGCGGTGACGACAACACCAGGACGGCGTGGGACGGGTTACAACGCGCGGTGACGACAACACCCGGACGGCGTTACCATGGCGACGACAACACCCGGATGGCGTCACCGCGGCAACGACAACACCCGGACGGCGTGGGATGGAGTACAACGCGCGGTGACGACAACACCCGGACGGCGTCACCATGGCGACGACAACACCCGGACGGTGTCACCATGGTGACGACAACACCCGGACGGCGTCACCGCGGTGACGACAACACCAGGACGGCGTGGGACGGGTTACAACGCGCGGTGACGACAACACCCGGACGGCGTTACCATGGCGACGACAACACCCGGATGGCGTCACCGCGGCAACGACAACACCCGGACGGCGTGGGATGGAGTACAACGCGCGGTGACGACAACACCCTGACGGCGTCACCATGGCGACGACAACACCCGGACGGTGTCACCATGGTGACGACAACACCCGGACGGCGTCACCGCGGTGACGACAACACCAGGACGGCGTGGGACGGGTTACAACACGCGGTGACGACAACACCCGGACGGCGTTACCATGGCGACGACAACACCCGGATGGCGTCACCGCGGCAACGACAACACCCGGACGGCGTGGGATGGAGTACAACGCGCGGTGACGACAACACCCGGACGGCGTCACCATGGCGACGACAACACCCGGACGGTGTCACCATGGTGACGACAACACCCGGACGGCGTCACCGCGGTGACGACAACACCAGGACGGCGTGGGACGGGTTACAACGCGCGGTGACGACAACACCCGGACGGCGTTACCATGGCGACGACAACACCCGGATGGCGTCACCGCGGCAACGACAACACCCGGACGGCGTGGGATGGAGTACAACGCGCGGTGACGACAACACCCGGACGGCGTCACCATGGCGACGACAACACCCGGACGGTGTCACCATGGTGACGACAACACCCGGACGGCGTCACCGCGGTGACGACAACACCAGGACGGCGTGGGACGGGTTACAACGCGCGGTGACGACAACACCCGGACGGCGTTACCATGGCGACGACAACACCCGGATGGCGTCACCGCGGCGACGACAACACCCGGACGGCATGGGATGGAGTACAACGCGCGGTGACGACAACACCCTGACGGCGTCACCATGGCGACGACAACACCCGGACGGTGTCACCATGGTGACGACAACACCCGGACGGCGTCACCGCGGTGACGACAACACCAGGACGGCGTGGGACGGGTTACAACGCGCGGTGACGACAACACCCGGACGGCGTTACCATGGCGACGACAACACCCGGATGGCGTCACCGCGGCAACGACAACACCCGGACGGCGTGGGATGGAGTACAACGCGCGGTGACGACAACACCCTGACGGCGTCACCATGGCGACGACAACACCCGGACGGTGTCACCATGGTGACGACAACACCCGGACGGCGTCACCGCGGTGACGACAACACCAGGACGGCGTGGGACGGGTTACAACGCGCGGTGACGACAACACCCGGACGGCGTTACCATGGCGACGACAACACCCGGATGGCGTCACCGCGGCAACGACAACACCCGGACGGCGTGGGATGGAGTACAACGCGCGGTGACGACAACACCCTGACGGCGTCACCATGGCGACGACAACACCCGGACGGTGTCACCATGGTGACGACAACACCCGGACGGCGTCACCGCGGTGACGACAACACCAGGACGGCGTGGGACGGGTTACAACGCGCGGTGACGACAACACCCGGACGGCGTTACCATGGCGACGACAACACCCGGATGGCGTCACCGCGGCAACGACAACACCCGGACGGCGTGGGATGGAGTACAACGCGCGGTGACGACAACACCCTGACGGCGTCACCATGGCGACGACAACACCCGGACGGTGTCACCATGGTGACGACAACACCCGGACGGCGTCACCGCGGTGACGACAACACCAGGACGGCGTGGGACGGGTTACAACGCGCGGTGACGACAACACCCGGACGGCGTTACCATGGCGACGACAACACCCGGATGGCGTCACCGCGGCAACGACAACACCCGGACGGCGTGGGATGGAGTACAACGCGCGGTGACGACAACACCCTGACGGCGTCACCATGGCGACGACAACACCCGGACGGTGTCACCATGGTGACGACAACACCCGGACGGCGTCACCGCGGTGACGACAACACCAGGACGGCGTGGGACGGGTTACAACGCGCGGTGACGACAACACCCGGACGGCGTTACCATGGCGACGACAACACCCGGATGGCGTCACCGCGGCGACGACAACACCCGGACGGCGTGGGATGGAGTACAACGCGCGGTGACGACAACACACTGACGGCGTCACCATGGCGACGACAACACCCGGACGGTGTCACCATGGTGACGACAACACCCGGACGGCGTCACCGCGGTGACGACAACACCAGGACGGCGTGGGACGGGTTACAACGCGCGGTGATGACAACACCCGGACGGCGTTACCATGGCGACGACAACACCCGGATGGCGTCACCGCGGCGACGACAACACCCGGACGGCGTGGGATGGAGTACAACGCGCGGTGACGACAACACCCTGACGGCGTCACCATGGCGACGACAACACCCGGACGGTGTCACCATGGTGACGACAACACCCGGACGGCGTCACCGCGGTGACGACAACACCAGGACGGCGTGGGACGGGTTACAACGCGCGGTGACGACAACACCCGGACGGCGTTACCATGGCGACGACAACACCCGGATGGCGTCACCGCGGCAACGACAACACCCGGACGGCGTGGGATGGAGTACAACGCGCGGTGACGACAACACCCTGACGGCGTCACCATGGCGACGACAACACCCGGACGGTGTCACCATGGTGACGACAACACCCGGACGGCGTCACCGCGGTGACGACAACACCAGGACGGCGTGGGACGGGTTACAACACGCGGTGACGACAACACCCGGACGGCGTTACCATGGCGACGACAACACCCGGACGGTGTCACCATGGTGACGACAACACCCGGACGGCGTCACCGCGGTGACGACAACACCAGGACGGCGTGGGACGGGTTACAACGCGCGGTGACGACAACACCCGGACGGCGTTACCATGGCGACGACAACACCCGGATGGCGTCACCGCGGCAACGACAACACCCGGACGGCGTGGGATGGAGTACAACGCGCGGTGACGACAACACCCGGACGGCGTCACCATGGCGACGACAACACCCGGACGGTGTCACCATGGTGACGACAACACCCGGACGGCGTCACCGCGGTGACGACAACACCAGGACGGCGTGGGACGGGTTACAACGCGCGGTGACGACAACACCCGGACGGCGTTACCATGGCGACGACAACACCCGGATGGCGTCACCGCGGCAACGACAACACCCGGACGGCGTGGGATGGAGTACAACGCGCGGTGACGACAACACCCGGACGGCGTCACCATGGCGACGACAACACCCGGACGGTGTCACCATGGTGACGACAACACCCGGACGGCGTCACCGCGGTGACGACAACACCAGGACGGCGTGGGACGGGTTACAACGCGCGGTGACGACAACACCCGGACGGCGTTACCATGGCGACGACAACACCCGGATGGCGTCACCGCGGCAACGACAACACCCGGACGGCGTGGGATGGAGTACAACGCGCGGTGACGACAACACCCGGACGGCGTCACCATGGCGACGACAACACCCGGACGGTGTCACCATGGTGACGACAACACCCGGACGGCGTCACCGCGGTGACGACAACACCAGGACGGCGTGGGACGGGTTACAACGCGCGGTGACGACAACACCCGGACGGCGTTACCATGGCGACGACAACACCCGGATGGCGTCACCGCGGCAACGACAACACCCGGACGGCGTGGGATGGAGTACAACGCGCGGTGACGACAACACCCTGACGGCGTCACCATGGCGACGACAACACCCGGACGGTGTCACCATGGTGACGACAACACCCGGACGGCGTCACCGCGGTGACGACAACACCAGGACGGCGTGGGACGGGTTACAACGCGCGGTCACGACAACACCCGGACGGCGTTACCATGGCGACGACAACACCCGGATGGCGTCACCGCGGCAACGACAACACCCGGACGGCGTGGGATGGAGTACAACGCGCGGTGACGACAACACCCGGACGGCGTTACCATGGCGACGACAACACCCGGATGGCGTCACCGCGGCAACGACAACACCCGGACGGCGTGGGATGGAGTACAACGCGCGGTGACGACAACACCCTGACGGCGTCACCATGGCGACGACAACACCCGGACGGTGTCACCATGGTGACGACAACACCCGGACGGCGTCACCGCGGTGACGACGACACCAGGACGGCGTGGGATGGGTTACAACGCGCGGTGACGACAACACCCGGACGGCGTTACCATGGCGACGACAACACCCGGATGGCGTCACCGCGGCGACGACAACACCCGGACGGCATGGGATGGAGTACAACGCGCGGTGACGACAACACCCTGACGGCGTCACCATGGCGACGACAACACCCGGACGGTGTCACCATGGTGACGACAACACCCGGACGGCGTCACCGCGGTGACGACAACACCAGGACGGCGTGGGACGGGTTACAACGCGCGGTGACGACAACACCCGGACGGCGTTACCATGGCGACGACAACACCCGGATCGCGTCACCGCGGCAACGACAACACCCGGACGGCGTGGGATGGAGTACAACGCGCGGTGACGACAACACCCTGACGGCGTCACCATGGCGACGACAACACCCGGACGGTGTCACCATGGTGACGACAACACCCGGACGGCGTCACCGCGGTGACGACAACACCAGGACGGCGTGGGACGGGTTACAACGCGCGGTGACGACAACACCCGGACGGCGTTACCATGGCGACGACAACACCCGGATGGCGTCACCGCGGCAACGACAACACCCGGACGGCGTGGGATGGAGTACAACGCGCGGTGACGACAACACCCGGACGGCGTCACCATGGCGACGACAACACCCGGACGGTGTCACCATGGTGACGACAACACCCGGACGGCGTCACCGCGGTGACGACAACACCAGGACGGCGTGGGACGGGTTACAACGCGCGGTGACGACAACACCCGGACGGCGTTACCATGGCGACGACAACACCCGGATGGCGTCACCGCGGCAACGACAACACCCGGACGGCGTGGGATGGAGTACAACGCGCGGTGACGACAACACCCTGACGGCGTCACCATGGCGACGACAACACCCGGACGGTGTCACCATGGTGACGACAACACCCGGACGGCGTCACCGCGGTGACGACAACACCAGGACGGCGTGGGACGGGTTACAACGCGCGGTGACGACAACACCCGGACGCGTTACCATGGCGACGACAACACCCGGATGGCGTCACCGCGGCAACGACAACACCCGGACGGCGTGGGATGGAGTACAACGCGCGGTGACGACAACACCCTGACGGCGTCACCATGGCGACGACAACACCCGGACGGTGTCACCATGGTGACGACAACACCCGGACGGCGTCACCGCGGTGACGACAACACCAGGACGGCGTGGGACGGGTTACAACGCGCGGTGACGACAACACCCGGACGGCGTTACCATGGCGACGACAACACCCGGATGGCGTCACCGCGGCGACGACAACACCCGGACGGCGTGGGATGGAGTACAACGCGCGGTGACGACAACACCCGGACGGCGTCACCATGGCGACGACAACACCCGGACGGTGTCACCATGGTGACGACAACACCCGGACGGCGTCACCGCGGTGACGACAACACCAGGACGGCGTGGGACGGGTTACAACGCGCGGTGACGACAACACCCAGACGGCGTTACCATGGCGACGACAACACCCGGATGGCGTCACCGCGGCAACGACAACACCCGGACGGCGTGGGATCGAGTACAACGCGCGGTGACGACAACACCCGGACGGCGTCACCATGGCGACGACAACACCCGGACGGTGTCACCATGGTGACGACAACACCCGGACGGCGTCACCGCGGTGACGACAACACCAGGACGGCGTGGGACGGGTTACAACGCGCGGTGACGACAACACCCGGACGGCGTTACCATGGCGACGACAACACCCGGATGGCGTCACCGCGGCAACGACAACACCCGGACGGCGTGGGATGGAGTACAACGCGCGGTGACGACAACACCCTGACGGCGTCACCATGGCGACGACAACACCCGGACGGTGTCACCATGGTGACGACAACACCCGGACGGCGTCACCGCGGTGACGACAACACCAGGACGGCGTGGGACGGGTTACAACGCGCGGTGACGACAACACCCGGACGGCGTTACCATGGCGACGACAACACCCGGATGGCGTCACCGCGGCAACGACAACACCCGGACGGCGTGGGATGGAGTACAACGCGCGGTGACGACAACACCCTGACGGCGTCACCATGGCGACGACAACACCCGGACGGTGTCACCATGGTGACGACAACACCCGGACGGCGTCACCGCGGTGACGACAACACCAGGACGGCGTGGGACGGGTTACAACACGCGGTGACGACAACACCCGGACGGCGTTACCATGGCGACGACAACACCCGGATGGCGTCACCGCGGCAACGACAACACCCGGACGGCGTGGGATGGAGTACAACGCGCGGTGACGACAACACCCTGACGGCGTCACCATGGCGACGACAACACCCGGACGGTGTCACCATGGTGACGACAACACCCGGACGGCGTCACCGCGGTGACGACAACACCAGGACGGCGTGGGACGGGTTACAACGCGCGGTGACGACAACACCCGGACGGCGTTACCATGGCGACGACAACACCCGGATGGCGTCACCGCGGCAACGACAACACCCGGACGGCGTGGGATGGAGTACAACGCGCGGTGACGACAACACCCTGACGGCGTCACCATGGCGACGACAACACCCGGACGGTGTCACCATGGTGACGACAACACCCGGACGGCGTCACCGCGGTGACGACAACACCAGGACGGCGTGGGACGGGTTACAACACGCGGTGACGACAACACCCGGACGGCGTTACCATGGCGACGACAACACCCGGATGGCGTCACCGCGGCAACGACAACACCCGGACGGCGTGGGATGGAGTACAACGCGCGGTGACGACAACACCCGGACGGCGTCACCATGGCGACGACAACACCCGGACGGTGTCACCATGGTGACGACAACACCCGGACGGCGTCACCGTGGTGACGACAACACCAGGACGGCGTGGGACGGGTTACAACGCGCGGTGACGACAACACCCGGACGGCGTTACCATGGCGACGACAACACCCGGATGGCGTCACCGCGGCAACGACAACACCCGGACGGCGTGGGATGGAGTACAACGCGCGGTGACGACAACACCCGGACGGCGTTACCATGGCGACGACAACACCCGGATGGCGTCACCGCGGCAACAACAACACCCGGACGGCGTGGGATGGAGTACAACGCGCGGTGACGACAACACCCTGACGGCGTCACCATGGCGACGACAACACCCGGACGGTGTCACCATGGTGACGACAACACCCGGACGGCGTCACCGCGGTGACGACAACACCAGGACGGCGTGGGACGGGTTACAACGCGCGGTGACGACAACACCCGGACGGCGTTACCATGGCGACGACAACACCCGGATGGCGTCACCGCGGCAACGACAACACCCGGACGGCGTGGGATGGAGTACAACGCGCGGTGACGACAACACCCTGACGGCGTCACCATGGCGACGACAACACCCGGACGGTGTCACCATGGTGACGACAACACCCGGACGGCGTCACCGCGGTGATGACAACACCAGGACGGCGTGGGACGGGTTACAACGCGCGGTGACGACAACACCCGGACGGCGTTACCATGGCGACGACAACACCCGGATGGCGTCACCGCGGCAACGACAACACCCGGACGGCGTGGGATGGAGTACAACGCGCGGTGACGACAACACCCTGACGGCGTCACCATGGCGACGACAACACCCGGACGGTGTCACCATGGTGACGACAACACCCGGACGGCGTCACCGCGGTGACGACAACACCAGGACGGCGTGGGACGGGTTACAACGCGCGGTGACGACAACACCCGGACGGCGTTACCATGGCGACGACAACACCCGGATGGCGTCACCGCGGCAACGACAACACCCGGACGGCGTGGGATGGAGTACAACGCGCGGTGACGACAACACCCTGACGGCGTCACCATGGCGACGACAACACCCGGACGGTGTCACCATGGTGACGACAACACCCGGACGGCGTCACCGCGGTGACGACAACACCAGGACGGCGTGGGACGGGTTACAACGCGCGGTGACGACAACACCCGGACGGCGTTACCATGGCGACGACAACACCCGGATGGCGTCACCGCGGCAACGACAACACCCGGACGGCGTGGGATGGAGTACAACGCGCGGTGACGACAACACCCTGACGGCGTCACCATGGCGACGACAACACCCGGACGGTGTCACCATGGTGACGACAACACCCGGACGGCGTCACCGCGGTGACGACAACACCAGGACGGCGTGGGACGGGTTACAACACGCGGTGACGACAACACCCGGACGGCGTTACCATGGCGACGACAACACCCGGATGGCGTCACCGCGGCAACGACAACACCCGGACGGCGTGGGATGGAGTACAACGCGCGGTGACGACAACACCCTGACGGCGTCACCATGGCGACGACAACACCCGGACGGTGTCACCATGGTGACGACAACACCCGGACGGCGTCACCGCGGTGACGACAACACCAGGACGGCGTGGGACGGGTTACAACGCGCGGTGACGACAACACCCGGACGGCGTTACCATGGCGACGACAACACCCGGATGGCGTCACCGCGGCAACGACAACACCCGGACGGCGTGGGATGGAGTACAACGCGCGGTGACGACAACACCCTGACGGCGTCACCATGGCGACGACAACACCCGGACGGTGTCACCATGGTGACGACAACACCCGGACGGCGTCACCGCGGTGACGACAACACCAGGACGGCGTGGGACGGGTTACAACGCGCGGTGACGACAACACCCGGACGGCGTTACCATGGCGACGACAACACCCGGATGGCGTCACCGCGGCAACGACAACACCCGGACGGCGTGGGATGGAGTACAACGCGCGGTGACGACAACACCCGGACGGCGTCACCATGGCGACGACAACACCCGGACGGTGTCACCATGGTGACGACAACACCCGGACGGCGTCACCGCGGTGACGACAACACCAGGACGGCGTGGGACGGGTTACAACGCGCGGTGACGACAACACCCGGACGGCGTTACCATGGCGACGACAACACCCGGATGGCGTCACCGCGGCAACGACAACACCCGGACGGCGTGGGATGGAGTACAACGCGCGGTGACGACAACACCCGGACGGCGTTACCATGGCGACGACAACACCCGGATGGCGTCGCCGCGGCAACGACAACACCCGGACGGCGTGGGATGGAGTACAACGCGCGGTGACGACAACACCAGGACGGCGTCACCATGGCGACGACAACACCCGGACGGTGTCACCATGGTGACGACAACACCCGGACGGCGTCACCGCGGTGACGACAACACCAGGACGGCGTGGGACGGGTTACAACGCGCGGTGACGACAACACCCGGACGGCGTTACCATGGCGACGACAACACCCGGATGGCGTCACCGCGGCAACGACAACACCCGGACGGCGTGGGATGGAGTGCAACGCGCGGTGATGACAACACCCTGACGGCGTCACCATGGCGACGACAACACCCGGACGGTGTCACCATGGTGACGACAACACCCGGACGGCGTCACCGCGGTGACGACAACACCAGGACGGCGTGGGACGGGTTACAACGCGCGGTGACGACAACACCCGGACGGCGTTACCATGGCGACGACAACACCCGGATGGCGTCACCGCGGCAACGACAACACCCGGACGGCGTGGGATGGAGTACAACGCGCGGTGACGACAACACCCTGACGGCGTCACCATGGCGACGACAACACCCGGACGGTGTCACCATGGTGACGACAACACCCGGACGGCGTCACCGCGGTGACGACAACACCAGGACGGCGTGGGACGGGTTACAACGCGCGGTGACGACAACACCCGGACGGCGTTACCATGGCGACGACAACACCCGGATGGCGTCACCGCGGCAACGACAACACCCGGACGGCGTGGGATGGAGTACAACGCGCGGTGACGACAACACCCTGACGGCGTCACCATGGCGACGACAACACCCGGACGGTGTCACCATGGTGACGACAACACCCGGACGGCGTCACCGCGGTGACGACAACACCAGGACGGCGTGGGACGGGTTACAACGCGCGGTGACGACAACACCCGGACGGCGTTACCATGGCGACGACAACACCCGGATGGCGTCACCGCGGCAACGACAACACCCGGACGGCGTGGGATGGAGTACAACGCGCGGTGACGACAACACCCTGACGGCGTCACCATGGCGACGACAACACCCGGACGGTGTCACCATGGTGACGACAACACCCGGACGGCGTCACCGCGGTGACGACAACACCAGGACGGCGTGGGACGGGTTACAACGCGCGGTGACGACAACACCCGGACGGCGTTACCATGGCGACGACAACACCCGGATGGCGTCACCGCGGCAACGACAACACCCGGACGGCGTGGGATGGAGTACAACGCGCGGTGACGACAACACCCTGACGGCGTCACCATGGCGACGACAACACCCGGACGGTGTCACCATGGTGACGACAACACCCGGACGGCGTCACCGCGGTGACGACAACACCAGGACGGCGTGGGACGGGTTACAACGCGCGGTGACGACAACACCCGGACGGCGTTACCATGGCGACGACAACACCCGGATGGCGTCACCGCGGCAACGACAACACCCGGACGGCGTGGGATGGAGTACAACGCGCGGTGACGACAACACCCTGACGGCGTCACCATGGCGACGACAACACCCGGACGGTGTCACCATGGTGACGACAACACCCGGACGGCGTCACCGCGGTGACGACAACACCAGGACGGCGTGGGACGGGTTACAACGCGCGGTGACGACAACACCCGGACGGCGTTACCATGGCGACGACAACACCCGGATGGCGTCACCGCGGCAACGACAACACCCGGACGGCGTGGGATGGAGTACAACGCGCGGTGACGACAACACCCTGACGGCGTCACCATGGCGACGACAACACCCGGACGGTGTCACCATGGTGACGACAACACCCGGACGGCGTCACCGCGGTGACGACAACACCAGGACGGCGTGGGACGGGTTACAACGCGCGGTGACGACAACACCCGGACGGCGTTACCATGGCGACGACAACACCCGGATGGCGTCACCGCGGCAACGACAACACCCGGACGGCGTGGGATGGAGTACAACGCGCGGTGACGACAACACCCGGACGGCGTCACCATGGCGACGACAACACCCGGACGGTGTCACCATGGTGACGACAACACCCGGACGGCGTCACCGCGGTGACGACAACACCAGGACGGCGTGGGACGGGTTACAACGCGCGGTGACGACAACACCCGGACGGTGTCACCATGGTGACGACAACACCCGGACGGCGTCACCGCGGTGACGACAACACCAGGACGGCGTGGGACGGGTTACAACGCGCGGTGACGACAACACCCGGACGGCGTTACCATGGCGACGACAACACCCGGATGGCGTCACCGCGGCAACGACAACACCCGGACGGCGTGGGATGGAGTACAACGCGCGGTGACGACAACACCCTGACGGCGTCACCATGGCGACGACAACACCCGGACGGTGTCACCATGGTGACGACAACACCCGGACGGCGTCACTGCGGTGACGACGACACCAGGACGGCGTGGGATGGGTTACAACGCGCGGTGACGACAACACCCGGACGGCGTTACCATGGCGACGACAACACCCGGATGGCGTCACCGCGGCGACGACAACACCCGGACGGCATGGGATGGAGTACAACGCGCGGTGACGACAACACCCTGACGGCGTCACCATGGCGACGACAACACCCGGACGGTGTCACCATGGTGACGACAACACCCGGACGGCGTCACCGCGGTGACGACAACACCAGGACGGCGTGGGACGGGTTACAACGCGCGGTGACGACAACACCCGGACGGCGTTACCATGGCGACGACAACACCCGGATCGCGTCACCGCGGCAACGACAACACCCGGACGGCGTGGGATGGAGTACAACGCGCGGTGACGACAACACCCTGACGGCGTCACCATGGCGACGACAACACCCGGACGGTGTCACCATGGTGACGACAACACCCGGACGGCGTCACCGCGGTGACGACAACACCAGGACGGCGTGGGACGGGTTACAACGCGCGGTGACGACAACACCCGGACGGCGTTACCATGGCGACGACAACACCCGGATGGCGTCACCGCGGCAACGACAACACCCGGACGGCGTGGGATGGAGTACAACGCGCGGTGACGACAACACCCGGACGGCGTCACCATGGCGACGACAACACCCGGACGGTGTCACCATGGTGACGACAACACCCGGACGGCGTCACCGCGGTGACGACAACACCAGGACGGCGTGGGACGGGTTACAACGCGCGGTGACGACAACACCCGGACGGCGTTACCATGGCGACGACAACACCCGGATGGCGTCACCGCGGCAACGACAACACCCGGACGGCGTGGGATGGAGTACAACGCGCGGTGACGACAACACCCTGACGGCGTCACCATGGCGACGACAACACCCGGACGGTGTCACCATGGTGACGACAACACCCGGACGGCGTCACCGCGGTGACGACAACACCAGGACGGCGTGGGACGGGTTACAACGCGCGGTGACGACAACACCCGGACGGCGTTACCATGGCGACGACAACACCCGGATGGCGTCACCGCGGCGACGACAACACCCGGACGGCGTGGGATGGAGTACAACGCGCGGTGACGACAACACCCTGACGGCGTCACCATGGCGACGACAACACCCGGACGGTGTCACCATGGTGACGACAACACCCGGACGGCGTCACCGCGGTGACGACAACACCAGGACGGCGTGGGACGGGTTACAACGCGCGGTGATGACAACACCCGGACGGCGTTACCATGGCGACGACAACACCCGGATGGCGTCACCGCGGCGACGACAACACCCGGACGGCGTGGGATGGAGTACAACGCGCGGTGACGACAACACCCTGACGGCGTCACCATGGCGACGACAACACCCGGACGGTGTCACCATGGTGACGACAACACCCGGACGGCGTCACCGCGGTGACGACAACACCAGGACGGCGTGGGACGGGTTACAACGCGCGGTGACGACAACACCCGGACGGCGTTACCATGGCGACGACAACACCCGGATGGCGTCACCGCGGCAACGACAACACCCGGACGGCGTGGGATGGAGTACAACGCGCGGTGACGACAACACCCGGACGGCGTCACCATGGCGACGACAACACCCGGACGGTGTCACCATGGTGACGACAACACCCGGACGGCGTCACCGCGGTGACGACAACACCAGGACGGCGTGGGACGGGTTACAACGCGCGGTGACGACAACACCCAGACGGCGTTACCATGGCGACGACAACACCCGGATGGCGTCACCGCGGCAACGACAACACCCGGACGGCGTGGGATCGAGTACAACGCGCGGTGACGACAACACCCGGACGGCGTCACCATGGCGACGACAACACCCGGACGGTGTCACCATGGTGACGACAACACCCGGACGGCGTCACCGCGGTGACGACAACACCAGGACGGCGTGGGACAGGTTACAACGCGCGGTGACGACAACACCCGGACGGCGTTACCATGGCGACGACAACACCCGGATGGCGTCACCGCGGCAACGACAACACCCGGACGGCGTGGGATGGAGTACAACGCGCGGTGACGACAACACCCGGACGGCGTCACCATGGCGACGACAACACCCGGACGGTGTCACCATGGTGACGACAACACCCGGACGGCGTCACCGCGGTGACGACAACACCAGGACGGCGTGGGACGGGTTACAACGCGCGGTGACGACAACACCCGGACGGCGTTACCATGGCGACGACAACACCCGGATGGCGTCACCGCGGCGACGACAACACCCGGACGGCGTGGGATGGAGTACAACGCGCGGTGACGACAACACCCTGACGGCGTCACCATGGCGACGACAACACCCGGACGGTGTCACCATGGTGACGACAACACCCGGACGGCGTCACCGCGGTGACGACAACACCAGGACGGCGTGGGACGGGTTACAACGCGCGGTGACGACAACACCCGGACGGCGTTACCATGGCGACGACAACACCCGGATGGCGTCACCGCGGCGACGACAACACCCGGACGGCGTGGGATAGAGTACAACGCGCGGTGACGACAACACCCTGACGGCGTCACCATGGCGACGACAACACCCGGACGGTGTCACCATGGTGACGACAACACCCGGATGGCGTCACCGCGGTGACGACAACACCAGGACGGCGTGGGACGGGTTACAACACGCGGTGACGACAACACCCGGACGGCGTTACCATGGCGACGACAACACCCGGATGGCGTCACCGCGGCGACGACAACACCCGGACGGCGTGGGATGGAGTACAACGCGCGGTGACGACAACACCCGGACGGCGTTACCATGGCGACGAGAACACCCGGACGGTGTCACCATGGTGACGACAACACCCGGACGGCGTCACCGCGGTGACGACAACACCAGGACGGCGTGGGACGGGTTACAACGCGCGGTGACGACAACTCCCGGACGGCGTTACCATGGCGACGACAACACCCGGATGGCGACACCGCGGCAACGACAACACCCGGACGGCGTGGGATGGAGTACAACGCGCGGTGACGACAACACCCTGACGGCGTCACCATGGCGACGACAACACCCGGACGGTGTCACCATGGTGACGACAACACCCGGACGGCGTCACCGCGGTGACGACAACACCAGGACGGCGTGGGACGGGTTACAACGCGCGGTGACGACAACACCCGGACGGCGTTACCATGGCGACGACAACACCCGGATGGCGTCACCGCGGCAACGACAACACCCGGACGGCGTGGGATGGAGTACAACGCGCGGTGACGACAACACCCTGACGGCGTCACCATGGCGACGACAACACCCGGACGGTGTCACCATGGTGACGACAACACCCGGACGGCGTCACCGCGGTGACGACAACACCAGGACGGCGTGGGACGGGTTACAACGCGCGGTGACGACAACACCCGGACGGCGTTACCATGGCGACGACAACACCCGGATGGCGTCACCGCGGCAACGACAACACCCGGACGGCGTGGGATGGAGTACAACGCGCGGTGACGACAACACCCTGACGGCGTCACCATGGCGACGACAACACCCGGACGGTGTCACCATGGTGACGACAACACCCGGACGGCGTCACCGCGGTGACGACAACACCAGGACGGCGTGGGACGGGTTACAACACGCGGTGACGACAACACCCGGACGGCGTTACCATGGCGACGACAACACCCGGATGGCGTCACCGCGGCAACGACAACACCCGGACGGCGTGGGATGGAGTACAACGCGCGGTGACGACAACACCCGGACGGCGTCACCATGGCGACGACAACACCCGGACGGTGTCACCATGGTGACGACAACACCCGGACGGCGTCACCGCGGTGACGACAACACCAGGACGGCGTGGGACGGGTTACAACGCGCGGTGACGACAACACCCGGACGGCGTTACCATGGCGACGACAACACCCGGATGGCGTCACCGCGGCAACGACAACACCCGGACGGCGTGGGATGGAGTACAACGCGCGGTGACGACAACACCCGGACGGCGTTACCATGGCGACGACAACACCCGGATGGCGTCACCGCGGCAACGACAACACCCGGACGGCGTGGGATGGAGTACAACGCGCGGTGACGACAACACCCTGACGGCGTCACCATGGCGACGACAACACCCGGACGGTGTCACCATGGTGACGACAACACCCGGACGGCGTCACCGCGGTGACGACAACACCAGGACGGCGTGGGACGGGTTACAACGCGCGGTGACGACAACACCCGGACGGCGTTACCATGGCGACGACAACACCCGGATGGCGTCACCGCGGCAACGACAACACCCGGACGGCGTGGGATGGAGTACAACGCGCGGTGACGACAACACCCTGACGGCGTCACCATGGCGACGACAACACCCGGACGGTGTCACCATGGTGACGACAACACCCGGACGGCGTCACCGCGGTGATGACAACACCAGGACGGCGTGGGACGGGTTACAACGCGCGGTGACGACAACACCCGGACGGCGTTACCATGGCGACGACAACACCCGGATGGCGTCACCGCGGCAACGACAACACCCGGACGGCGTGGGATGGAGTACAACGCGCGGTGATGACAACACCCTGACGGCGTCACCATGGCGACGACAACACCCGGACGGTGTCACCATGGTGACGACAACACCCGGACGGCGTCACCGCGGTGACGACAACACCAGGACGGCGTGGGACGGGTTACAACGCGCGGTGACGACAACACCCGGACGGCGTTACCATGGCGACGACAACACCCGGATGGCGTCACCGCGGCAACGACAACACCCGGACGGCGTGGGATGGAGTACAACGCGCGGTGACGACAACACCCTGACGGCGTCACCATGGCGACGACAACACCCGGACGGTGTCACCATGGTGACGACAACACCCGGACGGCGTCACCGCGGTGACGACAACACCAGGACGGCGTGGGACGGGTTACAACGCGCGGTGACGACAACACCCGGACGGCGTTACCATGGCGACGACAACACCCGGATGGCGTCACCGCGGCAACGACAACACCCGGACGGCGTGGGATGGAGTACAACGCGCGGTGACGACAACACCCTGACGGCGTCACCATGGCGACGACAACACCCGGACGGTGTCACCATGGTGACGACAACACCCGGACGGCGTCACCGCGGTGACGACAACACCAGGACGGCGTGGGACGGGTTACAACACGCGGTGACGACAACACCCCGACGGCGTTACCATGGCGACGACAACACCCGGATGGCGTCACCGCGGCAACGACAACACCCGGACGGCGTGGGATGGAGTACAACGCGCGGTGACGACAACACCCGGACGGCGTTACCATGGCGACGACAACACCCGGATGGCGTCACCGCGGCAACGACAACACCCGGACGGCGTGGGATGGAGTACAACGCGCGGTGACGACAACACCCTGACGGCGTCACCATGGCGACGACAACACCCGGACGGTGTCACCATGGTGACGACAACACCCGGACGGCGTCACCGCGGTGACGACAACACCAGGACGGCGTGGGACGGGTTACAACGCGCGGTGACGACAACACCCGGATGGCGTTACCATGGCGACGACAACACCCGGATGGCGTCACCGCGGCAACGACAACACCCGGACGGCGTGGGATGGAGTACAACGCGCGGTGACGACAACACCCTGACGGCGTCACCATGGCGACGACAACACCCGGACGGTGTCACCATGGTGACGACAACACCCGGACGGCGTCACCGCGGTGACGACAACACCAGGACGGCGTGGGACGGGTTACAACGCGCGGTGACGACAACACCCGGACGGCGTTACCATGGCGACGACAACACCCGGATGGCGTCACCGCGGCAACGACAACACCCGGACGGCGTGGGATGGAGTACAACGCGCGGTGACGACAACACCCGGACGGCGTCACCATGGCGACGACAACACCCGGACGGTGTCACCATGGTGACGACAACACCCGGACGGCGTCACCGCGGTGACGACAACACCAGGACGGCGTGGGACGGGTTACAACGCGCGGTGACGACAACACCCGGACGGCGTTACCATGGCGACGACAACACCCGGATGGCGTCACCGCGGCAACGACAACACCCGGACGGCGTGGGATGGAGTACAACGCGCGGTGACGACAACACCCGGACGGCGTTACCATGGCGACGACAACACCCGGATGGCGTCACCGCGGCAACGACAACACCCGGACGGCGTGGGATGGAGTACAACGCGCGGTGACGACAACACCCTGACGGCGTCACCATGGCGACGACAACACCCGGACGGTGTCACCATGGTGACGACAACACCCGGACGGCGTCACCGCGGTGACGACAACACCAGGACGGCGTGGGACGGGTTACAACGCGCGGTGACGACAACACCCGGACGGCGTTACCATGGCGACGACAACACCCGGATGGCGTCACCGTGGCAACGACAACACCCGGACGGCGTGGGATGGAGTACAACGCGCGGTGACGACAACACCCTGACGGCGTCACCATGGCGACGACAACACCCGGACGGTGTCACCATGGTGACGACAACACCCGGACGGCGTCACCGCGGTGACGACAACACCAGGACGGCGTGGGACGGGTTACAACGCGCGGTGACGACAACACCCGGACGGCGTTACCATGGCGACGACAACACCCGGATGGCGTCACCGCGGCAACGACAACACCCGGACGGCGTGGGATGGAGTACAACGCGCGGTGACGACAACACCCGGACGGCGTCACCATGGCGACGACAACACCCGGACGGTGTCACCATGGTGACGACAACACCCGGACGGCGTCACCGCGGTGACGACAACACCAGGACGGCGTGGGACGGGTTACAACGCGCGGTGACGACAACACCCGGACGGCGTTACCATGGCGACGACAACACCCGGATGGCGTCACCGCGGCAACGACAACACCCGGACGGCGTGGGATGGAGTACAACGCGCGGTGACGACAACACCCGGACGGCGTTACCATGGCGACGACAACACCCGGATGGCGTCACCGCGGCAACGACAACACCCGGACGGCGTGGGATGGAGTACAACGCGCGGTGACGACAACACCCTGACGGCGTCACCATGGCGACGACAACACCCGGACGGTGTCACCATGGTGACGACAACACCCGGACGGCGTCACCGCGGTGACGACAACACCAGGACGGCGTGGGACGGGTTACAACGCGCGGTGACGACAACACCCGGACGGCGTTACCATGGCGACGACAACACCCGGATGGCGTCACCGCGGCAACGACAACACCCGGACGGCGTGGGATGGAGTACAACGCGCGGTGACGACAACACCCGGACGGCGTTACCATGGCGACAACAACACCCGGATGGCGTCACCGCGGCAACGACAACACCCGGACGGCGTGGGATGGAGTACAACGCGCGGTGACGACAACACCCTGACGGCGTCACCATGGCGACGACAACACCCGGACGGTGTCACCATGGTGACGACAACACCCGGACGGCGTCACCGCGGTGACGACAACACCAGGACGGCGTGGGACGGGTTACAACGCGCGGTGACGACAACACCCGGACGGCGTTACCATGGCGACGACAACACCCGGATGGCGTCACCGCGGCAACGACAACACCCGGACGGCGTGGGATGGAGTACAACGCGCGGTGACGACAACACCCTGACGGCGTCACCATGGCGACGACAACACCCGGACGGTGTCACCATGGTGACGACAACACCCGGACGGCGTCACCGCGGTGATGACAACACCAGGACGGCGTGGGACGGGTTACAACGCGCGGTGACGACAACACCCGGACGGCGTTACCATGGCGACGACAACACCCGGATGGCGTCACCGCGGCAACGACAACACCCGGACGGCGTGGGATGGAGTACAACGCGCGGTGACGACAACACCCTGACGGCGTCACCATGGCGACGACAACACCCGGACGGTGTCACCATGGTGACGACAACACCCGGACGGCGTCACCGCGGTGACGACAACACCAGGACGGCGTGGGACGGGTTACAACGCGCGGTGACGACAACACCCGGACGGCGTTACCATGGCGACGACAACACCCGGATGGCGTCACCGCGGCAACGACAACACCCGGACGGCGTGGGATGGAGTACAACGCGCGGTGACGACAACACCCTGACGGCGTCACCATGGCGACGACAACACCCGGACGGTGTCACCATGGTGACGACAACACCCGGACGGCGTCACCGCGGTGACGACAACACCAGGACGGCGTGGGACGGGTTACAACGCGCGGTGACGACAACACCCGGACGGCGTTACCATGGCGACGACAACACCCGGATGGCGTCACCGCGGCAACGACAACACCCGGACGGCGTGGGATGGAGTACAACGCGCGGTGACGACAACACCCGGACGGCGTCACCATGGCGACGACAACACCCGGACGGTGTCACCATGGTGACGACAACACCCGGACGGCGTCACCGCGGTGACGACAACACCAGGACGGCGTGGGACGGGTTACAACGCGCGGTGATGACAACACCCGGACGGCGTTACCATGGCGACGACAACACCCGGATGGCGTCACCGCGGCAACGACAACACCCGGACGGCGTGGGATGGAGTACAACGCGCGGTGACGACAACACCCGGACGGCGTTACCATGGCGACGACAACACCCGGATGGCGTCACCGCGGCAACGACAACACCCGGACGGCGTGGGATGGAGTACAACGCGCGGTGACGACAACACCCTGACGGCGTCACCATGGCGACGACAACACCCGGACGGTGTCACCATGGTGACGACAACACCCGGACGGCGTCACCGCGGTGACGACAACACCAGGACGGCGTGGGACGGGTTACAACGCGCGGTGACGACAACACCCGGACGGCGTTACCATGGCGACGACAACACCCGGATGGCGTCACCGCGGCAACGACAACACCCGGACGGCGTGGGATGGAGTACAACGCGCGGTGACGACAACACCCTGACGGCGTCACCATGGCGACGACAACACCCGGACGGTGTCACCATGGTGACGACAACACCCGGACGGCGTCACCGCGGTGACGACAACACCAGGACGGCGTGGGACGGGTTACAACGCGCGGTGACGACAACACCCGGACGGCGTTACCATGGCGACGACAACACCCGGATGGCGTCACCGCGGCAACGACAACACCCGGACGGCGTGGGATGGAGTACAACGCGCGGTGACGACAACACCCGGACGGCGTCACCATGGCGACGACAACACCCGGACGGTGTCACCATGGTGACGACAACACCCGGACGGCGTCACCGCGGTGACGACAACACCAGGACGGCGTGGGACGGGTTACAACGCGCGGTGACGACAACACCCGGACGGCGTTACCATGGCGACGACAACACCCGGATGGCGTCACCGCGGCAACGACAACACCCGGACGGCGTGGGATGGAGTACAACGCGCGGTGACGACAACACCCGGACGGCGTTACCATGGCGACGACAACACCCGGATGGCGTCACCGCGGCAACGACAACACCCGGACGGCGTGGGATGGAGTACAACGCGCGGTGACGACAACACCCTGACGGCGTCACCATGGCGACGACAACACCCGGACGGTGTGTCACCATGGTGACGACAACACCCGGACGGCGTCACCGCGGTGACGACAACACCAGGACGGCGTGGGACGGGTTACAACGCGCGGTGACGACAACACCCGGACGGCGTTACCATGGCGACGACAACACCCGGATGGCGTCACCGCGGCAAACGACAACACCCGGACGGCGTGGGATGGAGTACAACGCGCGGTGACGACAACACCCGGACGGCGTTACCATGGCGACAACAACACCCGGATGGCGTCACCGCGGCAACGACAACACCCGGACGGCGTGGGATGGAGTACAACGCGCGGTGACGACAACACCCTGACGGCGTCACCACCTGGCGACGACAACACCCGGACGGTGTCACCATGGTGACGACAACACCCGGACGGCGTCACCGCGGTGACGACAACACCAGGACGGCGTGGGACGGGTTACAACGCGCGGTGACGACAACACCCGGACGGCGTTACCATGGCGACGACAACACCCGGATGGCGTCACCGCGGCAACGACAACACCCGGACGGCGTGGGATGGAGTACAACGCGCGGTGACGGAACAACACCCTGACGGCGTCACCATGGCGACGACAACACCCGGACGGTGTCACCATGGTGACGACAACACCCGGACGGCGTCACCGCGGTGATGACAACACCAGGACGGCGTGGGACGGGTTACAACGCGCAGGTGACGACAACACCCGGACGGCGTTACCATGGCGACGACAACACCCGGATGGCGTCACCGCGGCAACGACAACACCCGGACGGCGTGGGATGGAGTACAACGCGCGGTGACGACAACACCCTGACGGCGTCACCATGGCGACGACAACACCCGGACGGTGTCACCATGGTGACGACAACACCCGGACGGCGTCACCGCGGTGACGACAACACCAGGACGGCGTGGGACGGGTTACAACGCGCGGGTGACGACAACACCGGACGGCGTTACCATGGCGACGACAACACCCCGGATGGCGTCACCGCGGCAACGACAACACCCGGACGGCGTGGGATGGAGTACAACGCGCGGTGACGACAACACCCTGACGGCGTCACCATGGCGACGACAACACCCGGACGGTGTCACCATGGTGACGACAACACCCGGACGGCGTCACCGCGGTGACGACAACACCAGGACGGCGTGGGACGGGTTACAACGCGCGGTGACGACAACACCCGGACGGCGTTACCATGGCGACGACAACACCCGGATGGCGTCACCCGCGGCAACGACAACACCCGGACGGCGTGGGATGGAGTACAACGCGCGGTGACGACAACACCCTGACGGCGTCACCATGGCGACGACAACACCCGGACGGTGTCACCATGGTGACGACAACACCCGGACGGCGTCACCGCGGTGACGACAACACAGGACGGCGTGGGACGGGTTACAACACGCGGGTGACGACAACACCCCGACGGCGTTACCATGGCGACGACAACACCCGGATGGCGTCACCGCGGCAACGACAACACCCGGACGGCGTGGGATGGAGTACAACGCGCGGTGACGACAACACCCGGACGGCGTTACCATGGCGACGACAACACCCGGATGGCGTCACCCGGCGGCAACGACAACACCCGGACGGCGTGGGATGGAGTACAACGCGCCGGTGACGACAACACCTGACGGCGTCACCATGGCGACGACAACACCCGGACGGTGTCACCATGGTGACGACAACACCCGGACGGCGTCACCGCGGTGACGACAACACCAGGGACGGCGTGGGACGGTGTTACAACGCGCGGTGACGACAACACCCGGACGGCGTTACCATGGCGACGACAACACCCGGATGGCGTCACCCCGCGGCAACGACAACACCCACGGACGGCGTGGGATGGAGTACAACGCGCGGTGACGACAACACCCTGACGGCGTCACCATGGCGACGACAACACCCGGACGGTGTCACCATGGTGACGACAACACCCGGACGGCGTCACCGCGGTGACGACAACACCAGGACGGCGTTGGACGGTTTACAACGCGCCGGTGACGACAACAACCCGGACGGCGTTACCATGGCGACGACAACACCCGGATGGCGTCACCGCGGCAACGACAACACCCGGACGGCGTGGGATGGAGTACAACGCGCGGTGACGACAACACCCGGACGGCGTCACCATGGCGACGACAACACCCGGACGGTGTCACCATGGTGACGACAACACCCGGACGGCGTCACCGCGGTGACGACAACACCAGGACGGCGTGGGACGGGTTACAACGCGCGGTGACGACAACACCCGGACGGCGTTACCATGGCGACGACAACACCCGGATGGCGTCACCGCGGCAACGACAACACCCGGACGGCGTGGGATGGAGTACAACGCGCGGTGACGACAACACCCGGACGGCGTTACCATGGCGACGACAACACCCGGATGGCGTCACCGCGGCAACGACAACACCCGGACGGCGTGGAGAGTACAACGCGCGGGTGACGACAACACCCTGACGGCGTCACCAATGGCGACGACAACACCCGGACGGTGTCACCATGGTGACGACAACACACCCGGACGGCGTCACCGCGGTGACGACAACACCAGGACGGCGTGGGACGGGTTACAACGCGCGGTGACGACAACACCCGGACGGCGTTACCATGGCGACGACAACACCCGGATGGCGTCACCCGCGGCAACGACAACACCCGGACGGCGTGGGATGGAGTACAACGCGCGGTGACGACAACACCCTGACGGCGTCACCATGGCGACGACAACACCCGGACGGTGTCACCATGGTGACGACAACACCGGACGGCGTCACCGCGGTGACGACAACACCAGGACGGCGTG
>NW_028289390.1:0-82121 GCF_059628265.1 Tinamus guttatus
TTACTTCAAGGCTTCTCTTGGTGAAAGCAAACACTCATTTGCTTTGTTTTTGCTTATTTATTAAAACACCCAAGCTCGCACACATGGCTCATTTCCTAACAAGTGTCCATATGTAATAGAGACTCAGTACCAATTCCAGCTAATTATACAGAATAA
This sequence comes from Tinamus guttatus, assembly GCF_059628265.1. Classification (NCBI taxonomy): domain Eukaryota; kingdom Metazoa; phylum Chordata; class Aves; order Tinamiformes; family Tinamidae; genus Tinamus; species Tinamus guttatus. Next base: position 157 of record NW_028289390.1, read on the forward strand.
ATTTCCTCGTGAGATGAAGTATGATAGAAAAAGCCAAAGATTGAGCTAGGGTGACAGTCACTGAGGAGAAATGGATTTATTTTAACTAAAGCTGGGCCAAGCCTGGCTTCAGTGAAGTCACACCTAAAGTTATAAAAACAAAATATTTAAGAGGATTTTTGAGGGTGAAATGCAGAGCCACGGTGTGAGGGGAAAGAGGCAGCTGCCAGAACTGCTGTGACGGTACCATTTTGAACCTCCTCTGCCATTTTAAAACCCCTCTGTGTCAGAAATATCCAACTTATCCAAATAAGAGGCACTCCGAGAAAATGTTTGTACTAAAACCGCGCACATTGTACCACATTTCCTCACAGAAAAGTTAAAAGCAGAGACACAGGAGGTGCGTGTAGCAGCCAGCTCCTCAGCTACCAGCTCCGTGGCTACCGCGTGGTGACTGCTCCTGTCAGAGCGGAGGTGGCCACCCAGCACGTGGGTAAAAGGATATTAGGAATGAAACAAAAACAAAGCAGACTCCCCAAAACATAGAGATAAAAACCACGAGTGAAATAATCCCCTTCCTGGGTGCCCCCAGGTATCCAGAGGCGCTTGCCCTGACCCTCCTGTACATCTGCCGCCTTCCGCAGGCCTCGGTGGCAGCTCCTGCAGACACCACAAATAACCAGAATACATAAAAAATCCCTACCCCGAGTGCCAGTATTTCACAGAGGAAATAGGGATGAGCCCCTTGCTTCCCTCCTGGTAGTGACACCGAGAATCCAAAGCGAAAAGGGAAAGGAAAAACGGAGCTACTCAAGGGCGAACTTGTGGCCTAGTTGCCAAACAAAAATAGTGCAAAATAGCACGTGGGGGAAGACTTCAGAGCAAAACTGTGAGGCAAACTTAATTAACAGAAATTGTTTGAAAGCACTAAGAGATTTTTTCCCTCTTTTTCAGGTGGTTAATAATAATAATAATCTTTTAGAGATTTTCAAATGAGAATGAAGACTGGAGAATCACAGATTCTTTCCTATTCTCTGATACTGTGAAATTACAAAAATAACAGAGGAAAAGTGAAATATTACAAAGGGGAAATACCTCCTTTTGCCCAAAACCAGCTTCTTTCACCATTTTTGTAGACTAACAGCAGCAGAGGAAAGTTGTTTTGAATACAAAAGTCTATTAAAACTTAGAAAAGGGACTTTTGGACAACTTAAAATCTTTCATTAGCAATAACTTTTCTCCAGGCTGACCTTTTCTCATGAAAAACCCTCTTTAATGAAAATTAAGTTTTCAGTCCAAAACTGCTTGATAGAAAATTCCCAGGCTAAAATAGCTAACCTTAAAGCACATACAGCTATTCTTCAGGATTAAGAAACAATAGTCAAAATATATAGCAAGTAGATTTCTTTGAATTTTGGACATCTACTTGGCATAGCTTACTCAACAGTATTTATGATACATGGAGGAATATATAATGCATGCTTTATGTAACAAATATATGAAAAGTATCCCTTAGTTTTAGGAGGGTGGTGGATCAGTCCCAAGCATTTTTGCCCTCTGCTGTTTACAGAGACCTTTTCTGGCAAAAACTCTGCTCCCAAGGACTGCAAATAGATGTGTTTTCTCACTCAACTTTGTATTTATAAAATCATAAAAATAAATGTAGCATGTTTAGAGGATGTGTCATATTTTAAAAAGCTTGACCATGGAACACACCACAAAAAGTAGCTGAATTGGCACCATTTTTTTTCAGTGGGTTCCAAACTGCTGTCATCTAAGCAGCCACCAGTTAAACATATATATATATATATATATATATAAATCATATATACCATATATACTCATATAAAAATGTTTCTTGTTTCTAAATCCAGTTTATTCAGAACTATTCTATATATTATATTTGAAGAGCTATCTCATCCAGGTCAAAGGCACAGTTCTGGTTGTGCTGGGCTGCAGCAGCTATTAAAGCTCACAGTAAAAGTTATGTTTCTGTTCAGGATGGGACCCTGTCCCTGGTGTTTCTGCTCCTCTTACAAGCCACAAAGGCTGAGATTTTCACTTGTTTCTCTGGAAAGAGGTGCAGTTTAGCAGCTCCTCGTGTCAGTGCTACATGAATGCTGTAGGTGCCCTGAACACATAGGGATTCTCCTGAGCTTCAGGCTAAAGACCTATTGATGCATCCCTAATTCTGATCTTAGAAGTTACTACTAAAAGCATGGACTTACTGAAGAAATACTCTAAATACTCTGAAGAAATGGAAATTATCAGATTTACAAACATGCTGATTACACCTTATCCGCAGCCAGCGCTGCTAGAAGAGAGGCCATTTTGGTTGTGATGGGAAATTGCAAAGCCTCGCACGTCTGATAATTCAGTAAATTCTCATCTACATATGACGGGTCATTCATTGTTAATGATACACCTGATGGAAAGGAGCATTATGCAGTTGGGTGTATGGGATTCCACGCTAACTACTACTGTGCCTAAAAAGCCTGTGCGGAATTACCTACATCTCCTTGCTGGCCTTGTCAAAATCACTGTCATGAGCCAGTTGCAATAAATGTGTGTGTGTGGAGGGAAAAAAAAAATCTTGTAATTGATTATTTAGTGCAAAAAAGGAGGAAAATTATCACAGGTGGTGATGGCAGATGTGACAGCCCAGGATACTTGGCAAAATACGGAGCATATTTGATTACTGATATGGATACTTCTATGGTGTTGACAGTTTGACTTGTTTTCGGCTCTTTCGGTAGTAACGAGTTTTATATAATCAAAAAAATTCCACTTAACACATTCTTCTCTGTTTTTGAAATATCGAAATCGTGGTGATCAATAGCAGCTGCTGCGTGATATTACGTAGCCAAGCAAGGCTATAAAATTCTTTCAGTAAAACAATGGCAGCAATTAAATGTTTAAAAACTGATCATCGCTGTCAGATCTCAAAATGGATGCGTGGCCACATGAAAGACAGCGGCCATAGACATTATAGCATGGCACAGGGCCAAAACTGCTATATTTCCAGGCAGTGATTCTCAGTGTTATTATTACAGTTAATTAGTGTATGCTAATTATTTTTTATGATTTTTTGCTTCCCTGGTATCCTAAGATTTGTCTCGTGTGGGAAGCATGCATTCCTCTTTGTGCAGAAGTCCCTGGGTGACTGTCCCTGCTGGAAGGTGCCACCCATCCCTTCCAGCTGGAGCTGCCTTTAAAGCAGGAGGGAGCACAACCTCGCTACCGTGCCTTGAGAATGAGTAAGAAAGAGAGTAGGGGGAGGATTTAGTCACTGCAGAATTGCAGAAATCCGATTTTAGGCAAAGCCTTCGTGTTCCAGAGCTGGTCGATGTATTTATAAAGCAAAACTCGGTGGAAAATGCAGTCACAGAGTTTTATTTCCCAACCCCTTTGCCATGAAGGCTATACGCACCGACCACACACGTGGCTCCTGGTTTTCTCTGCATCCCGGCTTTCAGACATGGGAATTTCAGACTGATGCCTCTCTGCCCAGCTCCTGGAGGTTGTCCCACACCAACGCGCTCCCCTCCTATTAATCCCCAACAGCAAGGCCAGTTTTAGCTCTAAAGCATGCAGTTTCATCAAAATTTAAGATGTAATTTTGAACTTTTGGGCATGAGCTTCGTGTCTGCAGTTTAGCTGCAGCAAGGGCCGTTAACCCCAGTGTGTGACCAGGGCATCCCTCACACAGGCCGTTCAGCTCTGGCCTTCGTGGAGCATTGATCATTGACCAGCCATTACGGACACACAATGTGATTTAAGATAAGTGCTCTAAAAGCAGCCCACTTTAGGAACCACGCAGTAGCTGTGGAAATAAATCCGTATGGGAGGCAGGCAAGACTGTCCTGGATTTCGTGAATTCCCTTTCACATCCAGCAGGACCCTCGGAAGCACCTCCGTTGTCTTGGTTGTGCAAGTTCCTATCCAGTTTTGTGTGAGGAAAGGTGCCCGGTTAAGTGCTGCTGCATGAAAATTGCCCCAGGAAATTTGGGAATGGCTGGACCAGGACTTGCAGCCCTCACAGGACCCCCGTGTGCGGAGAGATGCTTTGGCATTTATGTGGTTTGCATGCCAAGCCATGCAAGACCAACCCAACAGAGAACAAATACGGAAAATTGCAAACAAACAAAGAAAAATAAACCGCATTGCTGAATTCTGCAAGTGTGTGTGCCGTTTCCTCTCAAGGGGCAGTAAAAGCAGGCAGAAACTGGTCTTCCCAATAGCTGGAACGCCGCAGCCAAGCAGAGCATCCCGATGTCCTGTCAGGTTCAGCCAAGCAGAGGCTTCCACATCTACCAGAACAAGGGAAACAGTTGATGTTAACTGCCGAATGAAGCAGCAAAAACCCTTCCCAAGAGCAAACGTGGACCTGAGGCAGGAGCAAAATGTCCCCTTTGGCCAAACTGCTTGGCAAAGGAAGCCTTCCTGCAAGATTAGCAGCATGGAGCCGGGAAGGCAACTTCTTTATCCTCTGATGACGTTCCCATACGCTGTGTTTTGCATTTTGGAGGGACAAGGGGGTTGGAAATCTATAAAAATAAGGCTGTTGCACAACATTTGGGGGGATTTGTAGATAAGAAAAGATATTTGAGGTAAAATGACCACACAAATTAATTGCTTTCAGTAAAATGCCTTTTTAGGGCCAGTTTGTCCAAACTAACTGATTTATCCAACATTTTCTATACATCTGTGAGTAACTATTACCTAACTTTCAAGGGTTTGTGTTCATAATATGCACGTTATTACTCAACACCAAAGAAATTGCCATTTCAGAGAAGTTTAATGGATTCTCCGATGGACACAGGGGCAAGCACAAAAGCATCAGCCAAACAGTAAAGGCAACTTAAGCTGCAGCTGCAGTGGGACAGGTACTTAGCAAGGCTTAAAGCAAATGACTAAAGCAAAGACCCAGAAGATCTGCTCGCCCGCTTCATCTGTCTTTGCCTGTGTTAAGAGCAAACAAATTGTTCTTCGTAGAGCTCCAGCTTCACCCTTAACCCCAAGAAAGATCAGGAAAGCCATATGCCACCGGTACATGGGAAAAATCCCACAACAGTTTATCCAGACTAGGCTGAGCATTTTGGTTTTTATCTTTCTGAAATATAGCCCAAATATGAGCCCTTACCTCATACAAATCTTCTACAAATCCCCTTTTGTTTGGGCCCTTTAGACAAAACAGTAGATTTAATACTGTAAATCTCCAGGGATCTCAAGGGGAAGGTGGAATGCCCCAAAACTAACAGAAAAAGATATTTCTAGGCTGCAAAAAGGCCCGTGTTCTCACCCTTTGCCTCCAAGAGCCATCCACAAGGGCTTGAAGTGGCTCCATTCGGCAGTATGGAAAGATACATGGGATGTCCATACTGCAGCACTTAAACCACGTCTGGATACCGTATCAACCTGGAAATTACATGGCCTCAAATACCTATTGCAAAGAACAGAAATAAAAAGGAATCATATTTTATTTAAAAGAAAAACAATGTGACATGAGCCATTCCTCGCCTTGCAAGCAATCAGGAGGCTCTTCTCTTCTCTTCTCTTCTCTTCTCTTCTCTTCTCTTCTCTTCTCTTCTCTTCTCTTCTCTTCTCTTCTCTTCTCTTCTCTTCTCTTCTCTCTTCTCTTCTCTCTTCTTCTCTTCTCTCCTCTCCTCTCCTCTCCTCTCCTCTGCTCTCCTCTCCTCTCTTCTCAGATTTTTCAAGCCACAGCTCTCCATTTCTCTCAACTTTTCTCCTTTCCTCTCTGCTTTGTCCAGTGCAACCCCAGCTCCCTTCAGTATCAAATTTTCAATATACCCATTGCTCAGGACACCTATTTTTGCAGGAGCAGCAACCACCTCTAAATAAACATTGTTAGTAACAAGGCAAAATTGTTGCTATAAATTCAAAGGCTTCTCGTGGCCCTTGTTACACACTTCATGCTGGAATTAAAAAGAAAAAAGAAGGAAAAAGGAAAAAATAAAGGGAAAAAATGAGAAAAAAAAAAGAGAAAAAAAAAGAGGAGGAAGGAGAGAGGGAGAGACCTTTCATGCCCTCCAATGCAGGCTGAAATGTTGCCCCTTGTGCCAGAGCACGTCACTGTCTCGAGGATTCAGCGCCTGCCTGGGGACCTGGTTTCAGAAACGCCGGGAACCTCCTCATTCCTCTATAATTCCTGCTGCAGCGGCCGCCGCTGACTGCCGGACCCTATTCTTTTTAAGATACCTTTAGGAAATCTTTGTATGGATTAGCCATAGTAGCACACATCAACTTAGATGTTGACATTTCCTAATACAAGTTCTTGCTAATTTGTTGCATGACCATTTCAGCTGTTTTTTCCCCCATATATTTCGGAGAGATTGTATTAACATATATATTTACAGCCTTGCTGATCGAAATTCCTCAGAGGTAGGTAAAGCATACAAGGTAAAGCAAGGCTCTTAAGAAATCGCTGTTAGGAAGCGTCCAAAAGGGCCTTCCACCCTTAACACAGAGGTAAAAATAATAATAAAAAAAAAGAGCTAAAACTAACACTAGATTTTTGCATCATCGTCATGCCAAAAGAAGGAGTCGTGAGCCCCTCAGGTCTCAGCCTCAACTACAAGGAAGAGCTGACAAAATAAAATCACTTTCCTGTTTCTTGTGACCAAACTATTTAATAGCCATTTCAAATGCCCAAAACCTTTTCCTGAAATGGTGGGAATTAAAATTAATAATAAATTCAGACTGAAGGTGAGAGATATCTTCAAAAATGCAAAGCCGGGCAATCACCTTATTATAAAATGTCCAAAATTTTTCATTCTCTGTTTTTTTTTTTTAATGCAGCTTTGTAACCTTTTAGTTCCAAATAGAGCTTGTAATTTATTTTTTTCCTTCGTTTTTTTCTTTTGCAATTGTTTGTAGTCAACAAGTACTGATGAAAAAAAAAAAAAAAACAGTTCGGGGCCAGTGCTCACAGACTCTTAGACCAGAAACTTGTCCATTAGAACCAGAACCCGGGGGATTTGCATCCCCTGGCTTTATTCTTCCCTATTAGAGGCATCTGCCCTGCTAGTTATCTTGGCACTTTTACTGTAAACAGGAGGGGAAGGGAAAGGGCGAGGGTTTTCTCCAAGGGGAGGCTCGGGAGCCTGAGGACAGGATCGAGCTGCACCCGAAGCTGCTTCTGCCCTTCCCGTCCCCGCTGCCTCCCGCGGCGTCTCCGAGCGCATCCCGCTGCCAAGTTTCCCAAACCCGGAGCTGCGGCTCCGTGGGGGGCTGGCACCGCAGCCGCTTCCTCACACCAATTAGGAGCATTAACATTTCCCAATCTGGAGTGAAAGCAGCGTTGGGTGGCGAAAGCAACCGGAGGCGCAGCCTGGGTAACAAAGCTGGGACTCGAGCTGCAGAAATGCAATTGATCTGAAATGATCTGTAGGTGGAAAAACCCTGAAGTGAAACCCGCAGACGGTTTCAAATACCAGGTGTATTTGCCAGTGCTCTTCCAACATGGGTAGGTTTTCCTAACCTGGTAGATTCAGAATTCCCTAATTGAGTCCCAAAAGCTACGGATAGGCTGGGGCTGGACACCAGGTCTACCAGCATCCCCCTCCACAGTTATTCATCCATCCATCCAGCCAGCCATCCATCCATCCATCCATCCATCCTCAGCGACTCTCCAAGTGACAGAAGGAAAATGTTTCGCCCTTTCTTCTGCCCCCCTTCTGCTTTTTAAAGCCCTTTCAGCTTTTGTGGGTTCAAAAATCCTGCAGATCCTGCCAGTCTGCGGGACCCTCTCTGCCTGAAGCTGACAGGGAAATTCCAGCTTGGAGCCTGGCAGTGCCTGGAAGCCGTTGCCTCCTGGCTCACCTCCAGCCATGCACTAAGAATCAGCATGGGTAAAGCTCACACCGTGAGCACCGGGATGCGCTGTGAAGTGCAGGGGAAAACACGGGAGATGTTACATCTGTAGGGAAGCGGTGTAATAAATGTTTAAGGCAACGACTGCTTTCACGATCCCGCTCCCTCCTGTAAAATTGAGATCTTGCTTAGGTTGCTGTCATCTAGCCTGCTTGCTCCAGAACGAGAGTTGTCTCAACGCATTTGCGAGGCCGCGTGTGATCTGCGGATGTTTGTCCATGCTCTATCCCTGACACGTTGCCTTGCGATTTGCCTTGAATCTTTTCCAACCCTCTTTCCGTGTTTGCAAGCAATAAACACGGAAAACACTTCGAGCCTTTGTTTTCCAACCAGGTTACACCGACGCGGCCTGATGCCTCCGTTCAAAATGCAAACACAGAGCATTTGGGGTGGTAGCTGCAAAAGGACTTTGCGAAGTTTTACACGGGTTTTACATCAGTCGCATCATGGCTTGGGGAGGGAGAAGGCACCTAAAAAGTTCCCCTAAAAGGGATGTTCTGGGCACAAGAGCCTGGAGAGGGCCTGGCCCGCCAGCAGGCTCCTATCGGCCATGAGTCCTGCGGCCCGTTTTATCCGCAGAGCATCGCTCATAGCAGCTGCACTCAGTAACCAAACGCTCTTCCTCCTCCAGCTCTGCCCGATACAGTGCGTATCTCGATTTAAAACATAAAAATAACCCTAACGGAGGCTCTCCTTCCAGCACAGGGCCGAGGGTTGGGAGGGCAGCTGTAATGGTCCTGGGTATTGAGCATGTTCGTGTAGGTCAGGAGCTCAAGCACAGCGGAGGCTCGGAGGAAGCAGGAGTCATTTACCTGCCGCTGGCTGCGCCGAACGAGCTAATCGCTTCGCTCCCGCTCAAGCACGAGCCCAGTCGCAAAACCCACGGCAGCCAGCGCCGCTAATTGGCCCCCTTGTATCCGCAAAAAGGTCAGGAATGGGGAGTTCCCATCTGATCCCGGCACGTCGCCCTCTGTTAGGGAGCTTATCGCAGCCAAATTAATCGGTTCATCTTCTAAAGGGAAAGGTCCAACCGCGGAGCGCCGTGGAAATGCGGCAAACATAATTTCTGAATTCCCAGCAACACCCCAATGCACTTCAGTCATTAACCTTGCGAGGAGGCGCCGGGGCCCTGGTTGGGGACCCCCGCAGCCTATATCCACCCGTTCCCTGCAGAGCCCCTGCTCCGAGGACACCCGGGATGGGGACAAGCCCCTCGGGGACTCAGGGACGTGGGGACCTCGCGGCGTCACCAGCAAAGAGCTCTGCAGCCTCCACGTGCGGGTGGGAGCAAAGCGGCGTCGGCAGCACCGGGCGCGAGGGGGACGCAGCAGAGTGCAACCAGCAATTAGGGCTGCTGAAAACACGAGCAAAAGGGAAAAAAAAAGGAAAAGGGAGATTTATTATGCAGCTAATTACCAAGCATTTAAATTTTAAGAGTCAGGAAACTCTAATTTTAATTATTACTGCATTATGCATTCATATATTTTCATGCACGTGTAACATGAGAACTTCAAAATGTCGTGACACATTTTAATTAAAACACAATTAATTTATTGACAATTATGACTGTGCAAACAGTGGATTCATTTCAGTACCTTTAACTGTTTTCCTCAACGGTGAATTATGTGTCAAACCAGGAATAATTCCGATGTGATGCAACTATTTTTGAACTACATGCTAGTTGCCTTCCCGTGTATGTTTCCTTTTTAAAACTATATATTTCTCTATGTCTCTGATGAGAATGAAATAATGAAATAATGGCAAGCTGAAGAATATAATCTGCTTGTTTCTTAGCTAAAAGTGTGGGAAAATGAAGGAGCTATCAGGATTTTTACAATTTCTTTTCCAAGATTATGTATTATGCAGTACTTAAAATAGCTTCCAAAAAAAAAAAAAAGGTTCGCTAATGAACTGATTTGAAGTTCAGCAAAGAAATGAATGAGCCCTCCTTGATCCTCAGGGAAGCAAAAAGTTGAGCTTAATATTTGCTCCCTTATTTTCAAGACACAGTCTAAAACTTATTGGATTGTTGGGAAAAAAAAAGAAAAAAAAAGTGTTTGCTTTCACTAAAAAAGATGTTTTACTTGAGAGCTAATGAAAAGAGAAAGAATAAATATAAATAGCAGAGTTAAAGATTTAGCAGGCAAGTGAGCGCCTCCTAAAAAATCCGCTAGCTCTCAGATGTAGATAGCATTAAATACTCAAAAAGTGCTAACTGCACCTTTGCAATGGTGCAGAGGTCCTCCTGCACCTGGACCCCGAATCTTGCAGTTACAGGAAAATCTGACAGCAATAAAAGTTTCCCTTTAATTCACAGTGCTCTCCCAGTGTTAGAGTTTTTATGGGTGTGAAAGCCTGATTTTCTTTCTTTGCTTTTTAGCACTGTAATATGCTAGGTGAGCATATTCGATGGGTTAGCAGCATTCAGCAACGGTCTCAATAACATAATTGAGGAGGAAATGAGTCTGGCATGAAAAAGTATTTTTTAAAATAGACTTTTTGGAATGTCACACACAAATTTCGTACTATATTTCTTTGTTTTTGGATAAAGTGACTTTCACTTATATCGTTCTCTGTTTTACATATTGGCACCTTTCCCGTGTTATTTACTGGATGTTTTGGTGACCAACCCTTGGGAAAACCACCCCCAGATACTGCCAAAGCAGCAGGTGAGACATCTGCCCCACGTCCTCGTGACCTCCTCCAGAGCAAATCATCAGAAATTCAAGGTTTACTCTGCAGGGAAAACATTTATGAAACTATAGAGCTATTCCGGGGGAGATGATAGACTCCAACTTAGGAGTGACTCATACAGGCTCAGCCAAACTTGTCCTAATTAGGAAACAGGTAATTGTGTTTGCTTGGGGAATGACAGCCGCAATAGAAGACCAGGAACGAGACTCCTTCCAGTTGCTGCAGGCTCCTCCTGCACTTCCAGAGGAAACCTGGGAGGCCACAAAACGGGCATATAAATGGAAAATGTGCAAAAAGGGGGCCCTTCTCCAAGATTATGCAGGCGATGGTGGCAAATAGGTGCAAAGGGAGAGTGCCACCGTCAAAGCCTCTAAGGACACCAAGTTTCCTGGGATGAGGGAGGTTGTCCTCAAGCTGTAGCCAACACCGAGGATGTAAATAGATGTGTGTATATGTATGTGTGTATGTATTTATATACATATATATAAATATATATTTTCACAGAGGGGAAGATGAGAAGACCCTACCCTAGGAGCCTCCTTATCAGCAGGGATCTGTAGGATTCCTCCATCCAGAGCCCAGTTTTCCTCCCCTGAGCAACCGAAAGGCATCTTGTGTCAGTGGTGGGGGATGTTATTGGATAATTTCCTTTTTTCCAGCCACGTGCACCTGGAAAGAACTGCTCCCAAAAATATCACTGGCGGATCAATGCCTGATAGGAGCATGGGAAAATGAACCTAAGCTGTTTTATGCAACCGGACACTTGTGTTTGAGTGATTTTAGGCATCATGGATGAGAGGAATGAGATAAGCCCACCCCTAAGTCCATACCTCTTTTCTTTATTCACACCACACAAGTGGTCACAAGCCTCTTGCTTTTGAAATCCATCTCGTGATGGTAAATATGATCTGACTGCAGGTTCACCTGAGGTTGCGCGATCTTTGCCCCTTTTTTAATACACATTTGAACTCCTGATAAATGATATCAAGGGCAGTCCCTCTGTGAGCAACCTCCAGAGCTGTCTGTTGTGGCGGGGGCTCCTGCCATGCTGCTGCAGTTAATGTTAGCCCCAACAAGGATTAGACTCTGTTCAAATTCAAATGAAGAAATTATTAAAGGCCTCATCCTGTTGGGAAAAGGGAAGGAGAATTTCAGAGCCATCAACAGCAGTGACGAGCGCCAGGAGAAGCCCCTTGGTGCTGGGCTGCTCCATGGGGGAAAAGGCCCTCGTGCTGCCCCAGGCTGCAGCCCTGCCCTGGTTAAAAAGAGGTGGCTATAATGACACTCTGCATTAATTGGGAAAAGGAGCAACCAACGGCACTGTTTTAGTTCTCCATTGGAGTCCCCTGCATTTCCTCTCCTGTTTGGGAACTGACGTGGCCCACAGCTCCCCTCGCTTTGCCGTTTGCGGAGAGAATCATAGAATCATAGAACCCTTAAGGTTGGAAGGGACCTCTAGAGATCATCTAGTCCAGCCCCCTGCACATGCAGGGTCACCTAGAGCACGTGGCACAGGACTGCGTCCAAGCGGGTTTGAAGATCTCCAGAGAAGGAGACTCTACAACCTCTCTGGGCAGCCTGTTCCAGGGCTCTGGCACCTTCACTGGTAAGAAATTTTCCTTAAGTTCCCGTGGAACTTTTGGTGTTTCAGTTTGTGGCTGTTTCCTCTAGTTGTGTCAGTGGCCACCAGTGAAAAGAGGCCAGCACCATCCTCCTCACTGCCTCTCTTGAGGTACTTCTAGACACTGCTCAGGTCCCCTCTCAGCCTTCTCTTCTCCAGCTGAACAGGCCCAGCTCCCTCAGCCTCTCCTCATGGGGCAGGTGTTCCAGGCCCCTGATCATCCTTGTAGCCCTGCGCTGGACTCTCTCCAGCAGCTCCACATCCCTCTTGTCCTGTGGAGCCCAGAACTGGACACAATACTCCAGATGTGGCCTCACCAGGGCTGAGCAGAGGGGCAGGATCACCTCCCTCGACCTACTGGAGACGCTCTTCTTAATGCACCCCAGGATCCCATTGGCTTTCTTGGCCACGAGCGCAACTGCTGCCTCATGGTCACCTTGTCGTCCTCCACAACGCCCAGGTCCCTCTCTGCAGAGCCGTGGGCTGCAATAAATCCCCGCAACAAGTCCTTGGAAAGAAGCTCTCATGGTGGCCACGCTGCCAGGCTTTTCCTGCCCTGGTGCCAGATGAACCCTGGGGAACCTGGACCGGAGGTGCCCGTTGGTGGGACGAGCTGGAGCATCTCCCAGATGTGCACCTCAACCTGGGGCTGCCCGCTTGGCAAAGGGACGGAAAGCAGCAGGGATCGTAGTGCTTCAAAAAGCCATTTCCAAGGGTAGACTCCTTATCTCCAATTGGATTCACTTGACAAGGCCAATGCTGTCCGAATGATCTCCCTGTCCCATTTCGATACCAGCTCGGGAAGGAAAGCATCCCCTTTCGGTGTCTGGCCTGGAAAACTCCTCTGGGAATGCTCTACCTGACCAAAATCCTTGAGAGAGGGTTGCAAGTGTTAGCGATGTTCAGATTTGCTCTGTGCAACCGTGGACCTGAGTGAGATCCTTCCACTGCTTAAAACTGGTCTCCAAGCAACAGGAGCTAAAATGTTTTTAAATCTTTTTTTACTTGACCCGGGATTTGTGCTGAGTTAGATGAGTAAATACTGGCATGATGTGACGTTCTTGTTATTTATGTTACATCCAAATAAGTGGAAGATAACCTAGGCAAATTTCCATTATCTAATTATAAAAACCTTCTCATATTCCCATGAAACTAATTTTAATTTGATGAAAAACAGACAACTTGGAAATGGATTTCCTACGATTTGAGAGATAAGATTCTTTCTCAGTATGTTCTCAATTTACCAAAGGCTCCAAAATTGGAGATCTCTATTAATAAACATTGCTGGTTGCTCATGCAGTGACTTTATGTTATTACAAAGAAAAAAAATAGAAAGAAAAGAGGAAAAGATTGCTAGATTTAGCAGCTCCTATGAGGCATAGGAAGAAGGGAGTCAGGGCACTTTTTGCTCTTTATTTTCTAGATGGGGCTGAAGCAGCCCAAGTTACTGGCAGAGACATCACCACAAATGGGTGAATTTGGGGCTTTTTTGAAGTTACTCACACCTGGGGATGATCACAGGTATTTAAAATATCCATATGGAAGAATTCAGCAAAAAGTCGTTCTTGGAGCCCGTCGGAAAATACTTGCAGAAAGGGCATTTTAAGTGTGATCTGTAGGTGATTAGCAATGATGGAAACAAATTGGGCCTTGATCCCACTAACAGCCACAATCCCGCAATGAAAAACTCGCTGCAGGACCACAGGGCACCTTGCAGCGCCTCACCAGAAACCTTGGACATAAGGAAATGGGTAAAATGGCCATAAAGGAAGGACCTGGGAGAACCTCAGCTCCATATCGACCGCTCAGACCTGGATTTGGCCGCCTTTCCGGAAAACTAAGCCACACAACCCCCAGATTTCCTGCAAAATCTAAGAGGAAGATCAATTTAACTAATGATGTGGGGGTTCTGCGTCCCCACAGACCTCACACATATTATTTATAGAATGCATTAATATTTCATTTTCCCCATCCCTAAACAGTCTTTGAGGGGATAAAAAAAAAAAGAAAAGAAAAGATAGATCGAGACAGGTAACATTTTAATTGAAATTAATGGGATTGGTTTGATTTCACCTCTGAGAATATGAAAATCATTCATTTTTTGTGTCATGGAAAGCTCTCAACTCTCGCAGGGATGCTCGCAAGCCCAGCGGATGCCGGGGCACAAGGAGAATCCACCTCCCGCGCCTCCCTAACCTGCCCATCCTCATCTTCACCCCCCAGTTGCAAGAAGGCAGCAGTGAAAAACTGGAATAAAAAGGAATGAGTGGATTGTGCCAAAGAGGAGCCAGCGGGCGCGGGTGGGATGGGGGGTCTGTATGTCCCCCCATCCACGCTGAGCTGGTCCTGGGTGCATTAGGGCCAAATTAAGGCACTGCACAGATTGACCCGCGCTAACGGGCACTGCTGGGCCCTCGGCAGGCAGTTTGCCAAATTGCTGCAAAGTGTAACCAAAACGTGGAGCCCCAGCCAGCAGCACTTCCATTTCCATCCTTTCGTTCATCCGCTAAATAGTCCCACGTTGCCAAACTAGGCACATCAACATCTTGGCTTTTAATTTGTATTATTGGTATTTTTTTTTTCCAGAAAGTGTTAGAATAGGGCTTTATTTCCAGGAGCACCTCTGTTGCTCAGGAGCACAAACTCACCAGCTTTGGTGCTTTCAACTCATTTCTATAGTCGGAAAATGGAGTCAATGGATCTCACGCTCCTAAGTCACTTAAGAGCTTTGGGAATCTCACTAAATCCTTTCATAAGCTGATAATGGCAAACAAATGGATCACCACCCAGGAGCCCTGGGTACCTTGCAGCTCACTTCCAATTTTCTTCCGAGTCCCTTCCTCCTCGCTGCCCATTAAGAAATAATTTTCCTTTTTTTTCAGGAAAATCTCTTCTGCACAAGCTCCTTATCATGCATTTTACAAGCATCAGACATAGGCAGCCCCAAAGGCCACTCTGTGCCTGCTGTTGTACCGAGTTGTGCTGCAGACGCGGATTCAGTCCCAGCGCAGAGGAAGGGCTGGAAATTATTTATCTGCTAATGTGATTAGCATATTATAAATAGGAAATAAAATCTGACTCACAGAGACAAGGAGCAGGTGAAGTCCCACGGAAGCTGGGAGACGGGAGATGGACAAGTCAAAAATGGCATTCACATCTTATAAAGCATTAATAGGGTCGCAAGCTTTACTTACAACTTCACTTTATTGTCAGCAAATTACATACCGTGCATATAAAAAGGATTCCTGTATTATTTGCTGTTACTTTATTGAGTTTTTTTTTCTTCCTTTTTCTCTATTTGTGCTTAGGAAAGCTCATGAAATGCACACGGAGAGACTTCACAAACACTTTGTGGTCACAGACTTTCCGTTTCTTCCCTCTTCCTACATTCATTTTTCTCACGGCTCCATTGCCCACAAAATGAAGGAGGAACCCAATGGTAGAAAAAATCTCTTCCCCCTCCCCTTTTTTTTTTTTTTGCTTCTTTTGGTTTTTTAAATTTCAATTCCAAGCCTCAGATGAGGTCAAGCTATTTCCTTACAAGGTTTAATAAGGTGATAATAACAATAAAGTGCTGGTGTAGAAATGAGCAGTCTGTAGCTAAGGAAAACAGCGTGGACAGCAGCTGGCTGAAGGGCCTTGCTAACAGCCATGGATACATGTTTTTTAATGTAAGCATTTCCCTGCACCAGCCAAAGGCCCTTCCTTTGCTATTTGTGGCTGGCCAGTGCGGGGCCACTTTTTATGACACCACGAAAACCTGCTTAATATTTTTTTATCATTTCACATCCCAGCCCCTGTAATTGCCGCCGGAGGAGCCCACCCTCCTCCTCAGCTTGCTTTGCAATGTTATTGGCGTCTTCCTCATTTGGGGACCTGAAATGATGGTTTTTTTGCATCGTCGCCAAACTCGGTGCCCGCTCGGCGGTGGCTTGGGGCTCTCCTCGCCCTGGCAGCCCAATTAGATCTAATGCCAGGTTAGATCCTGTGGCTGTCAGGAGGCTCCTGAACTTTGGAGCCCTCATTTAGCAACATCTTATTTTTTTGCCCATATTCCTATTTCTGGCAATCCTCATGTTTGTCCCTAAACCAAGAATCTCCTGCACCATGGGCAGCTCTGCAATCTTCACTTCTGCAAACAATTGGGCTTCCTTTTGGTACTTTTGATGCTTCCAGCTTTGCAATGGTCAGTTTGGCTTTGGGGGGAAAAAGTCAGAAAAAATAAATACATAAACTCACAGCTGAAAAAGAAGACCAACACCAGGACATCTCCTCCGGTCGCAGGCTGCAGCCCCACGTGAAGGTCCTGCAGGCTGAGCGTTGTGTCCATGGAGAGCATTTAAACTGGGCACAAGTGGTTGCACTTTATCCCTGCCACACTTCATGGCCTTGCACCTAGTTATTTCCAGCTGCACCATTCTCTTAAAAAGCGCCTCCAATTTTTTCAGTACAAGCAGGTTAGGCCTTGGCAATGCTGCCAGGAACATCATTTTCTCTCCCCACATTTAGATTCTGGTTGGTGTTTCTGCAGAAAAAAACAGGATGCAAAAAAAAAGAAGTAAAACTAAGGGATGCAATTTTATGGGTTAAAGAAACCCTAAAGTCTGGTAGGAGAGAAATTAAGGGGAAAAAAATATAAAGAAAATACAGCTAATAATTTGAAAATAGTACCCTGAAACTGCAGGAAAAGACACCACTAATACAAAAATTACAAGTGTTACTGCATGCAGAATATATCTGAGGGAAGAGGGAAACCAGCAATTTTCAAACTCCAGGAAGATATATGATTTTCCAAACTTATCAAACTCACAATGAAACACTGGGAGAAATTGAAAAGGGATATAGAAAAATACATAAAACATTGCCGTATCACAAACACATAAAACAAATAAAAATAAATATGTCATATTACTATATTTACTCCCTTGTCCTTCTCATACTGGCTGGCTGAGTTATAAATTGAATATGGATGAGGGAGCAGGTAACATATCCTGGAGATTTCAAACATAAATATGTAGCTGTAAAATAAGAGCAGCCCGCGAGCACATATGACATCCACCTCTCTCTGATAAGCAAGTGCATCCCAGGGACATATGTTGCCTTAGCGTGACACGGGGGACGTTTATGGCTTCGGGGAGGATACGGAGCAAGGTCTTCTTCTGGGCACCTGGGCTTGGGATCTACACTTCTCCATAAGCAGCTGGGCTGGGATAGCCAGGCCTTGAGAGTTTGGGGCCAAAAAGTGTGGATTTGGGGCTCACGTGCTGCTCTGGAGAAGCTGCTTCCCAGGTGAATCCCTACAAGGGTCACAGTAGCTGTGGCCATTGGGTTGTCTCCTGCATCCCTGATGCGGAGCTTGGCAGGTTTCCACCCGTGGTGATGGGGATCATCGGGACTTGCTCCCTTTCCCCCAAATCCATAATATTTTGCAAGCCCACCCCAGCCCTTCCTCCAGGGTTTGCTCAGGGCAAATCCCTTATTTAATAAGGAAGTGCGAGCAGGGCAGAATTTCCGTGTCAGGTGAAATCGGAGATTGGAATTAAATGTGGGAAGCACCCGGGGGGCTCCCCTTGCAGGGAGCTCCGAAGCAGGGGAGGCGCTGGGGAAACAGCAGCCCAAAAGCAGCTCCGGGAACAGCCCTGCCGGCAGCCTCCGCTGGGAGGAATCGATTTTCCCGGGACTATTTATAGGGGAGGTCGTGCTAGGAGGTCGTCCCCGTTTGTGGTGTTATCACCTCCTTGTCAGTCACTTGCGTTTTTAGAGCCCAGCCAATTTGGGCTCAAATTTTCCATATTTTTGCCTTTGGTTTTTGGTGCAGCAAGAGGCGATAATCTTTCTGCAGGAAAAAAAAAAAAAAAAAAAAAAAAAAGTAGTGAGTAAGAAAAATCATTTTTGCAGTTATTTTTTAATCACAAAAACAACTTTTCAATTCTAAGCGCTAAAAGAGCTGTGCTCTGGAAGGTAAAAATTGGCATTTGCAGCAAAGCTCATGCAAAGAGAAATGCGAGTTTTCCCCGAATTTTGATGGAAACTGGTTGCTAATTGAGCAGCTTGTTAGGGTTTGATCCAATGCATTGAATTCAAAACATGGAGAAGTTCTGGCCCAAGCCCTTCAAATATGCAGTGCTGGTACTTTTCTCCTCCTCGGTGTATTCAGTGTGTTTAAGAACATGTACCAAGCTGGCTTGCCTACAAATTAGCTCCATAGAGAAAGCCAGCACTAGATTTTTAGGATATTTTATGGTATAGCCTGTCAAAGGAGTGAGGGACAGATTATTAACTTCATATATCTTTTTTTTTTTCGGGATTTATTTATTTTTTCTAGCCAAGAGCACAGAGGTCAAATCCTGCAGCTCTTGAAGCCCATATTTTTGCCACTGACTTCACTGATGGCATAATTTCAGGCACGAAGTCTAAAATTCTTGCTAGCAGATTATTTTCTTGTTTTAGCTGCACTTTTAAAACTCTTCCAAAAAAAATCTATAAAAAATTGCAATGAGTATTCATTTAAACAGCACTCCCAAAATAGGAGCAAAGAAAAGGGACAGAAGCATCTCTCCAGCCCCGAGCTTGTCGTCCTGTGCTCAGACTTCACCCTCATTAAATGCAGGGCTCAGTTTCTTACACACCTGCAAATGCTTCCGTGGGTAAGTTCTGGAGAACAAAGCCAAGCTGAAGGCAACTTCCAAATATCCAAGTGGAACTCATTAATGTGGAGGCCAGGACTTTGCCAATGGTATGTAAATTGGAAGAAAAGCATCTTGTTTAATGGCACAAAATGTTTTATTTTCATTTCACAAGTGTTTAGGACCCGCAGAGCTAAGCAGAAATTGCACATTCCCTAATAGAAGCTGTGTTAAGCGGTGGCACTGGAGGTCATTGGCTGAACTTCCCTGCCTCCATTTGATGAACGATCCAGGGAATTCTTTTAAAGAGGTTCGATCCGAGATGCTGAAATGCCCAACATTTTAATCTCTGCAGCATCCACACACACACTCATCCTCCTCCAAACCATGGAGGTGGTGATGGCAATTCACAGGGCCAACCAGGTCCACCTCTTCCACCTCCTGGAGCTCCAGGCTCCCGCAACGTCCTGGTCCATGATGAGTCTATAGAGATTCTCTGCGGGAGGCTGCAATGAAGCCCAAATTCTGGAGTAAGGCCTTGATCCTGCAACTGCTTCCTGGGATCTGCAGGAACCTACTGAGAAGACAGCAGGAGTTAGTGGGACTTGCTACAAGCCAGCAGCCGGATGGACTGATCTGATGGCACGATCAAGGCCATGCTCGAAAGCGTATAATATTATACAAAAATACATATTTTCTCAAACAACTTTAGAAACCCAAAGGAGTTTTTTCTTTTAAATGGAAAGGACAAAAATCTATATCTTGGAGAGCAAAAAACAAATTAAAGGTTTTTGAAGGGTGTTTCTTAACATTTAGCAGTGTTTTTCCCTATGGAGATGATGAAAAATTAGCTTGAACCCTAGAGCTTTTGGTCTTTTGCAATCCTTCTCTTTTTTTTTTTTTTCCCCCACAATGAATATAGATTTTTTTAAAATCCTATACACAGAGATTTCACATATTTAGATTTCTTACTGTTACATGAGATGGCTTTAAATTAAAACAGCAGGACTCACCTGTACAACCCAAACATACTAGCACAGGCACATAAGCAAACACTTAAGTAGGAATTGAAGTGATTTTTGGAGCATATCTTAGTGTCTATAACAAACTAATCCTGGCATTAAGAGAAATGTTGTGCTGTCGGGACATCATGTGGCTGTGTACTCAGCTATGGCCTGGAAATGCAGAGCAAATAATAGCGGCAAGGTGGATTTCACACGCACCATATAAAGAGCATACCTACCAGTTAAAACAATTCACAATACCAAATCATAAAAACTAAGTTAGATAAAAATAGCTACGTTCCTATGTAAAAGTTCATGAGTAACTTTTTCAGATATGCTGGACCCCTCATTTCAAGTTGCTGTTTTGACAAGAATTTTCCTTATATTCCTAGAATTCCTATATCCTTATACTCTTATAATTTGATGAGGAATTCTCATGAAAATCATAATTTGTAATATTCCTCTTGTAGGAATATAAGAGAAATTCCTGCTGGGCTATTGTGGGAAAATGAAGAGCAAAAAGGTTGAAAAATGAATTCATTTGGGATGCCCTTTGGACATTGGTGAGAAATATGAAAATTTGCATGTTTCAGGCCTAAATCAATAACCGCCCGTTCTGTAAATACTTAAGGGAAAGTTTGTTTGCTCATTGAACAAGAATTGCACTGGCAATGCTCATACACCTAAATTTGTGCAGGTTTGGGCAAGAGTCCATGGTTTCGTGGCTTTTGAGAAGAGCGACGCAGTGGGGAGCCACCTCCTAGGAGCGATTCCCATCCTGCAAGAGATGCCTCCAGTGTGGATGAGGAAGAGGAGTGCACTTGCTTTAGCACACCTTTAAAATTTAAACCACAGATACATAAATTTGGTCCTAGGAACCTTTCAGTGAGGTTCGTTGGCTGCGTCGGCCCCTCAGCAGAATAAATGCGGTGATTTTCCCATCGATGGAGAGGAGCACATCTCCGCGGGCAGGGAGATTTAAGGGGTGGAAAGCGGTTCAGCACCATTTGGCAGGAGCGTAAGCTGAGGCTCGTGTGAAAACAAAGCGGAATTTCCCATTTTTTTCATGCATTATTAAAATCGAGGTGTTAAAAATTAAAACTTTATTTTTTTTCCTTTAAAAATGCAACAGATGTGCAAGAAGACAGAGGCAGGCGCCCGCGCTACCTGGCGGCAGCCGCTTTATCGTGATGGCAAGCGGTTATCCCGGGAAAGAGCGCGTGTATCTGTCATGTGTTAATGAGGCAAATCTGCATCTCGCCAAGTTTTATAACCTTGTGCAATTTTAAGAGGTTTTTGCAGCTACTGAATGCATTAAGCCCCAGCAAACGGTATGGGGATTGCCCATCGAATCCCGTGCACCGAGAGCTCGCGCGTCGGCCCTGCGGGGAGAGCTGATTTAGTTTTGCTATATAGTGCAACCAGCAACACAACAGCATAAAGCAGCGCAAATCGGAGTCAGTGAGCACCACGCAGCAATAAACCTTAATTTGACTGCAAAAAGCAATTTATGAGAGAGGGTGCTTGAGCATCTCTGGTTCTTCTAATTGTATCTAATTACCGATAGATATGTTTTATATAAAGAGATATAGATATATAAAGAGATGAAAGAAATATACATATTTTATCCTGGAGCTCGAATCTAGGCAAAATTCCTTTTTCAAGTCAGTTTACCAGTCAGAATTGGAGGAAAAGGGATTTGGGGGAAAAAAACGAGCAGAGGAATTGCCCCGCGAGCAACAGCGTTTTGACTCTGTGGCTTCTTGGTGGCCACCATCCACTTTCTTTGGCTTTTTGGAGCCTTCCAGCGAAATCCCTATGGAAGCCACTCCGCCTTCCTGCACGCTGGGCGAAATTCAGGTGAAACACTCGGAATAAGCGTGGAATAAAAAATTCTTTGTCACCCAGTTATTTAGTAATTACACCGCAAATGGGCCAGGTTGCTGTGCCCGCGTTGTCCAATTAACTTCATTGAAATTGTTCGTATGGGAATGACAAACAAGATTTGGCTTAGCATAAATTTAAAAATGAGCCGGCTTGAATACACAAACCGGGACAGCGATAGGTTATGGAAATTTCAGCTATCCGAAAATATATTCACACAACAAATACAACGACGAGATTTGGCACGCCACCCTTATTTCAGGAGATTTAAAATGTAACAGCAGCAAATTACATGTTTTCCACCAGAAAAATGTGAATCAGCAGCTTGATCTGCTCCAGGCTTTCGCAAGCAAAGTACCGTCTATTATAATCTTGTTTTTCTCAGCTATAAACATAGTTGTGAAAAAAAAAAAGAAAGAAATTTATGTTGAATATGGTTATAGTTATTATTTCCCTTCTGGGGATTTATTAAGCATGTGTTAGGAGTTTAGGTATAAAATGAAATTGTTTTTTCGCTACACGGATGTCTTCTGCGACTCTCTGTAAAATTTCATTAAGGTGTTAGACTTGATATTGCAGATCAAAGTAATCCCGAGAGATTGAGGAGACCCTGCTAATTGACTGGGGTCATGTACTGCACTTCCCACTGGCACTTTGGCCTGCGCTGACAACAGAGGAGCAGCCCCCTCTCAAAGGACTATTCTATAAAAATACCATTTTCTTTATCTGTAGTCCAGTTTTCACACCGCTATGATAACA
This sequence comes from Tinamus guttatus, assembly GCF_059628265.1. Taxonomy (NCBI): domain Eukaryota; kingdom Metazoa; phylum Chordata; class Aves; order Tinamiformes; family Tinamidae; genus Tinamus; species Tinamus guttatus. Next base: position 22,617 of record NW_028289390.1, read on the forward strand.
AGGGATTTCATAAATCCAGGTGGACTGATTAGAGTTTTGAGTATGTAACTTTCCCAAGTAAAAAATATACATGATACTTTTGAACAATTTTGACATTTTATCTTACCCTTTAAAACTCACGGGAACATATTGCACGTTAGGTGTTGAAGAATAAAAAGTGTCAGCATCTATACCGGGCTCCATCATTCAAACTTGGCACTAAAGAGGAGATTGAAAGTGTTGCTGCAGACCATTAAAACCAGCTAATTTACAACCAAAGACATAGTGGCATGAAGCGCCAACTTGGTCAATAATTAGGGACGGGAAATATATATCCAGCTTTGACAAGATAAAGTTCCTGCAAGTCTTTCCCTGTTGATCCAAATAGGCAATATATTCCCTCCATTGGACAGTCACAGTAGACTCCACGTTGGGATATTATTGAAAATTATGGACTAGCAAGAGGGTGTGGTAAGGAAATATTGCTGCTGTCAGTGAGACTTGTGAAAGCAGTGCTCAGATATGTGCTTCCCATGGGGTTTTGAAACTGGAGGGTGGGAAGAAGCGCCGAGAAGTCAGGAGAGACCTACAGGAACGAAGCACAGTTTGGAAAATCCACCTCTTCTCTGCCTGCATCCTGGGAGAAGGAAGAAACTCATAACCAATTGGCCAAAAGTTTGAAGCTAAGATTTACAGTTGCATGGAAATAAACAGGGAAGCGGGGATCATATAGCTCATTAATTTAGCAGACGATGAATAAGGAGGCCTGACAGCAGCAAGCTGAGTTTGAAAGTTGCAAATGGGAAATCATCTGCCGTTCTTAACTTGGAAAGTTAGACACTAGGTAATTTTGCCAGTGATGTGACACTGAGCAATGTTAAATCAAGCATTTTCTTTTTAAATGTCTCAAAAAGATTTTTTTTAAAGATTTGATTTACTGATTGCTTTTCTCTAGTTTAGAGTCAAACTCCAAGCCATGTCTTAACCAATCAGTATTTTCCCAGGTCCATTTTCATGATGTTAGCAGAAGTAGCTGCTGGGAACAACTGTTCCCATCACTGGATGAATCCTGCTTCAGTGCCGAAGGATAGTAGATGGCTTATGACATAAATAAAATCTGTGTCGTTTGCATGGAGATGAATTTCAGTCTTTGGAAGCCAACAGAATCCCATTTTCCATTATGTTCAGCCAGCAGAACGGATTTCATTAATAAGCCTATCATCAAGGACTCTATCCTACCACATTACTCATGCTAAGTAATACCTAAGATGCAAATAGGTCCACTAAAGCAAAGGACGCACCTGGAGAAGTTGGGTCATTCTGTAAATAAAGGTGCTTTGATGGACTTTGAGAAAGCCTTGGTTTCACAAATGATCTCCTACCCTTTCAAGTCTTCTAAAAGGTCCAGAATAAATAAAGCATTCAACAGAAGTCTTCAATCATCTATAATAATGCTGGAGAAATATGAAAAAAAAAAAGCTGTGGAATGGTGTATCTAACAAAAAAAAACAAATAAAATTTACCATATACTGCTTCTTAAGCTCCCACAACTGGAAATTCCTTTCATTCAGCAGTCAACATGAACTCTTCAGGCTTCCATGTTCAGCAAGATACAGGAGGCTTTTAGCCCTAGCCATATTGAAAGACTTGGCTCGGACAGGGCTTTCTTTACCCTTGAGTCACAGAAATTCAAAACAGTTTTTTTGCTGTTTTGGTTTTTTTAAGGTCTAATATAACCATTTATCCATCTTGTTTCTCAAAGTGGCCAGGTTTATCCAGTAATAAATAATGCTCAATCTTATACTGAATGGAGTGCTCGTTTTCAATCTATCTCATTAAAATTATCCTGAAGTTGTCTGGATGCAAAACTTTCCATGCTTTATACCCTAAACGGAGATAAGGTTTGAATAATCAAACCACCCAAAGAAGACGGCAGACGAAACCTGGGTTTCTCTGTTTGCATGGCATTCTCCCTTTCTTTGGAAAATCCTCTAAAGTTTTTTTCCACCTTGCTTTTCCCAAAACGTGAATTGGGAATAGCAATTTTTATCCTTCCTACAGAACAGAGTATTCCTGTACTACTGCTTGGAAAATGCCTAAGAGGCAATAGGTGCTACTCACACCTCTTCATTTATCTATTTGGTTGGTCATTTGCCATGGTGTTGAGTGGCATGCGAGTCATTGGGAAGACTCTTTGGGATCAAATGTGTACAAAGAACGATCTATTTGTTAATTGTTGTTGCCGTTCTTGCTGTGATCTTTGGCAACACCTGCTGGTGGTTGTCTGCAGTGCTGGAGCCACTCCACGTACGTGCCCGCACCTTCGGCTGGCCACGGGATTGCTCTCCAGCCGCAAGGAGCGGGGCTCAGCAGCCAGGCTTAAAAATATGAGCACAAGTTAATGAAAGAATTTGCATAGGGTTTGCAGGCTCAAACGAGCTTTCGTATTCAAATGTCCCTTGTTTTGTTTATCAATGCATCTGTTGTGATTTTTTTTAAAGTTGCCATTTTACCCTAACTTAATCCGAGGAGGATTTTGTACAGAGTATCTTCTGTGTATTGCCTCATAACAAGATATTTTGAGCAGGAAGATAAATAACATTTAGGCATCTAATAAAAACTGTCTGGGTGGTTTGTTTTTTCTTTTTTTTTTGGTCTCAAATCCTCTTTTTTACATAGTACGGCAGCAAAGCCCTGTATTGTAGGGGAAAGTCTGTAAATCTGCAGTAACTGAAAAATAACAGAAGGTGCAGCAGCATTCTTTATGTTAGTCTATATTGATCGGCTCTAATGAGCACCAGTGGAGCTGTAGCTAATGGTGGTATGTCTGGTGTTAAGGGCAAATGTGGGAGAAGATTATCAACCCAAGGGGTTTAACAGTTGCTGGACTGCCCTCAGCCCTCAGGGCAATGATGCACTTGAGAGGTCACTGTATCAAATGAGGGAAAAGATTCAGCCTGTGCTGCGGGAAGAAATGCAGCAGGAGCCGCGGCTGAGCCGAGACGATCGACGCCAACAAAACCCTTGCTGTGCTCTCCGCTCCTGCCCCTCTCCTCTCCCCATCCACTGCCTGCCTACTAGCACATTGCTAATTAAGAACCCTAAATCCGCTAATGAGAACCACCAAGCCACATTCATTAGGCTTAAACATGCTCACGGCCAACGCGGGTTCCTCCACCTCATGAGCATCAAGAGTCTTGCGCAGAAACCAAGAGAATGACAACTTACCGACCCAACACTCTTGCACCCCATGTCTAGTTTTGATTTAGGGGGAGCCACCCCATCATTTAATGTGAATTCGCTCCATTTTTCCTTCACTAGGTTGCTCACCATCCTCTTTCCAGATGTGAAAGGGCCAAGACGAGCAACCACCGGAGCCAAGGAGGCCACCACGCTCCAAGGCAAAGTTAACCAGTGGCTACGAGAGAGTGCTTGCAGTAAAACACTGGCGCAGAGAGGAGGCCACAAAGATAAAAACGAGCTAAGAAGTGCCTTGAGGTGGATGGCATATTGCACACTATGCTTTAATAACATAGTGGGATCGTTTCAACCATGACACGCTCCAAGACATACCAGGAGGATCTGTTGAGCACTGTGATTTCAAATATTTAGCACAAATAAATAGTGTTAATGGAAAGAGAAGCAGCAGAATATATCACTTAATGTAGCAAATAAACAAACAAAATGTTATCTTAGCTCCAAGGTACCAAGGTACCCTGTGGTTATGGCAAATTATTTATTGAGTCTTTAAAAATTCTGAGTCAAGGATTCCTCTTGCTCCTCAGAGACCCCTGATGGGTCAGATTATTAGAAAAATCTCCACAGATCTAATTTTTTGCAGTGCTCATAGGCAGTAGGGCTGGATCTAGCCTTCTTTGTTCCAGTCAGTGATTTCAATGGGAGTTTTGCCTGAACAAGAAAGAAATCAGGATTCGGTCAAAGACAGACGAGCATCTCAGCTACTGTTAGTGAAAATATAGGGCTTCAGACTTTTACCAGGATGTTGACATGAAAATAACTGGAATAAGTAGAGAGGCACTGCCACTGGCATGCACAATCGAGGGAAGAGACTGGCATCTATAAGAAATATCCCATATGATACCAACATATGGACAAATTGCACCTGGCAAACTCATAACAACATGTTGGCTATGGACCTGGGTTCACAAGCAGCTTGCTTGGGCCTCCTAATTCACACTGTTGATGAGATTCCTTCCAGTTCAACACAGGCTATTGCCATGAGTGGTGCAACACGAGCAGGAGATGGTCACGTCTGAGCCTGTAGGAACCACCCCGAGATGCTGCTGCAGCAGCAAGTCCAAAGCTGGATCCTGAAGCTTGCGAGGATAAAAACAAACAAACGAGTCAAAAGAGACGAAGCAAAGAGCTAGAGAGTGTTTCAAATGGGTGCTGACTCACTTCACCTGCTTTCCATTCCCTAAATGGGTGGAAGTTGGTTTTTCTCATGCTCATGCAGGAATAATGCAATCTTAAGAGCTCAACTACTCTGATCAGCTCTGGTCACCCCCGCACCATGAAGACTTTTTTGAAATTTTGAAAACTGGGGAGGTGGGACCTTGTTTTCTACCATGATCTCTTCTGATCTTGGAATGACTTCCACACTCTTTGTTATTGATTTTTAGCATTTGGACATATTTCATGTTAATAGGAAATCACAGATAAAATTTCAGACGCCTTTTTTTTCTTCTGAAATGTAACTCATAATTAATTTCCAACCTATAAAGCAAAAAAGCTGCATAGTAAATATGGACCATTTTTAAAATATATAACTTTTTAAATACATTTTTAAAAATTGCCCTAGGATTACTTTGGTAAAAGACGTCATATAAAATATAACACAAATAATGCAACATAACTTTTTGTTAAGGAGCTGTTTACTGGTTCTTAATGCATTATGAAGATTATTTTGTACACTTTGTTCACCACACTGTACCTCTTGACAGATGAATGTCCAGGATTTGAAATCAGCTTTTTTTGGCTTAGCTGAAGTGGCAAGCGGGGCACAGACGAGGAAACGAGTGTTGCTGAATAAATGTGTGTTGATAAATCTGCCCCAGCAGCTGCAGTGCTCTGGTTTTAGCTAAGTACTTTGTGTGCAGGGGAGAGTTGCTCGAAGTCCATGGAAGAATCAGCTGGAAATGCACCGAGCAGGAGCGACAGGACAGCGGGTCCACATGGCGCTTGCTGGGGACTCTGCTGTATTTACCCATTTCATGGGTGTTAACTCCAAAATCTAATTAGTCCAGAATGCCCCTTCCAAAGCAAATACAAAAATGTAAACGAACACAAACATTAATGTTACCAAAAAGCTAAAACAAATAACTCGGTGATCATAATGACATTTAGATAGTGGTTTTAGAGGTGATTGGTTTGCTCAGATCTTTTGCTTTGACAGGTGTATAAGGCTGGGATCGTGCTCTATAACGTCCACAACAAAACTCCTCCTGAGCTTAATGATGTGGGAGGCTAGCTCAGGGACCTATCTTTTTTTTTAATAGTCAGTATTGACTGGTCATTTTGAAATGTTTGCTTTGCAAGGGACATGCTATTTATTTTTTCTTTCCATTTAAATATCAAAAAGAAAAGCTCTTGCTCCTGCTCAGAACAATAATCCATGCAATGAATAACCACCCAGCAGCACGACAGGTTCCCTCACTCAAATGAAGAAATATTTTCAGCTCAGGAGATTAAGTAGCCATGAAATCTACCCCTTTACCCATCAGTCTCCAAAAAACCTACCAAGTCATTATAACCTAGGGAGTAAAATTACTCTAGTATATTTTTTTCATATACATTTCAACCACTTAAATGAAATGCAGCTATTTCAGGGGGTGGTAAGAAATGTGCTTTATTTTCTTTGCACTGGAGACTTTCACTTTAGAGTACCCTGGCCTTCACCCCTTAAACATTGCTAAATCCCATAAGTGATCTCAAGATTATGCTGTTTAGTGCAGTCCCATTATTTTCAATGAAGCAGCAAGTACCATTACATGAGTGCTGGAAAATACAGGAATTTTGCCAGGTTTGGAGGGGAAGTCAAAACTTGAACCTTATGCACTTTAGAGAAAAAAGAGGAAAAAAACCCAACATGCCAAAGCAAAAATTGCGCTATTTTAAAGCCACTTTAGAAATTAGTCTGTATAAAATCTGGTTCACATCCACAGATCACATGGAAATTTTGCTCTTAAGGAAATAGTCCCTTTCCTACTCAAAGGTGTCTTCTCAGATAACACGGGCTCTGCTCTCCACGTCCGTCTTTTCCTAACAATTCCCAGGGCCCCAGCTGCAAGGATCCCCTGATCCGCGTCCCATAAACCGTGTCCTTTCTGTGGCCCTGGGCTGAGAAATTGCCCTGGTCATGGTGCTCCTGCTTGGAGCATCCTCCTGCTTGGAGCATCCTCCTGCAAGCATCAGTGAAACCCTGCAGATTCAGCTCCATCCACTCACACTGCCATGAGCGAGGGTCTTGCCTGGAAATATCTGAACCCAAAAAACTTCCCAGAACTCGCTTGGAGAATGGTTTAATGGGGAGTTTGGTTGCTGCTCATTAAAGCAGGCAGTTTCAGGCCAGGTCTTTGGTTGGTGTAGACTGGTGCAGCCTCAGTGACTTCAGCAGATCTTTGCTGAGCTGCACGGGCCAACACTGAAGCTCTCCAGAACAGCTTATGGACAATATATCATAAAATAGAAAAGCTGCATTCACTAAATATGTTTATTTATATAATTTAGGAGCAAAACATCAAATGTCTCTCAACCCTGAGACACCCCAGACTTGTGCTTTCAGTGCATGATCTTGTATGTCCATAACTTTCAATCAATCAGAAGAACTTTGTCCACTTTGGCTCCATTCCCACAGTCAGAAGGACAAAGTTTAGTGTTTCTATAAAAGTTCACTAGAGATGAACTCTGATAAATTAGCCCTGTTGTGTTAAATGAGCTTACCAGCACAAACTACCCTCACTACACCTGACCAACAGCTTTCAGAGACCGGCTTCTAATTTTTTCTCTGCATCCTGTTTGCTCTTCTTTTTGGGCCATCTTTGCAGTGTTTTCCTATCTCTGTATCAACTCCATTTCTGTTTTGCCCTCTCCTTTTATCCTCCATTATCATCTCCAAGGTAAACAGCCTTCCTGAGGCCTTGCACAGCCAGCTCTTATTTATCAGCCGTTCCTATAGATTTCTAGACATCAAGGCTCCATACCTATTGCTTTAATGCTCTCGATGGCACTGTCATTTAATTTGGTCTTCGGATTAGTGAATTTAAAAATCCCTCAATTCATCTGCTCTTTCCAAGAAAAAGGGTAGAACAAAAAAACAAAAATGTTTCTTACCAAAAAAAATATATATATATATCATCTCACAACATTCACCTGATTCTCCAATGTGGAGGAGCTGCTAAATGTGCTCAAAACTGCAGGGTGATGCTTTCATTTTTAAAACATTACCACCAGCAGTGACCATCAGTAACGATGCCTTCACATGGAAAATAACTAATGCAACATGGAGAAAAGTCTGTTGACAGAAAAACAAAGAAAAATACCATTTCATTATCATCTGATCACATCAAATCATTAGCAGAAAAAGAGGACAGCAAGGAAACAAAAATCCAGTGCTGAATCATGAAAAAAGTCAGCAGATCAAGGTCTTTCTTGGATAAAATCTTTAGCAGGAAGGAAAAAGGCAGTGGATATTATTTCCAATTATTTCTCAAATTGGAACAGAAAAAGGAAAATAAAAACACACACACACACACACAGAGGCACAAAATCCCTGACTTGGTGCTACTGGAGTTCGTAGCTGGAAGGAAAGTCCTTGCTTATATTGAAGTAAAGTTCTGAAAATAAGCAAAGAACAGATTTATTGATTTTTGGTGAAGTCTGGGCGTAAAAAAGAGAAAGAATAAAGAAGTGCTCTTTGCCCGCTATGTCCAAATGACATCCCCAGTGGCCTTCTTAATGGTGGGGGATGGGAGGGGGCAGGTGCCTACCCCGGCACATGGACACAACTGCCCTTAGGCTAGGGCTAATGGTATTGGCTGAGCCGGCTCTAAGCCTCTCTTTTCTAATAGCCAACTTTCTCTGTGCGAGGAGACAGACAGATATTGATTGGTCCAAATGCCCTTGAGTTGACAACATCTGAAATGAAAATCCACACGGCTGGCGCAAACTTTCTGCAAGCGCAATTCCCGGCATCTGATTAGGGCACCGGACTCCGGCTCCGCAGCGGCTCCGGCTCCGCGGAGCTGGGTGGGAAGGGGCTCCCGACGGACATCTCCGGAGCGGGAATGAGCGGCACCGCCACCACCATGGACTGGGACGACACAGGCGCCTTTCCCAACTTGGTGCGATAATTAGGTATAAATAAATAAAATATGCATCCTCTCTTTGCTTGCTGCTACACGGGGTGTTTTAAACATTGCTGAATGACGTCGGGGAAAGCCATCCCAATGGAAGAGTTCGCCTTTCAGGAAAGTTGCCCCATCCATGCAAGGTCTAAGTTTTAAAATAACTCTCTCTGCACGCCAACCTGGTTTTATTTTCTAACAACAGCTTTGTTTTCAGAATTAAAATACCGCAGTTACATTCCACAAATGGAGTAAGGGAAGCTGGGGGAGTTTATTTGTATCTTATTAAACATTCTTTTTTATTCCACAAATTCCTCCCAAATCAATACATTGAACGGCTGTATAAACCTTAAATAAAGCATTATTAAACTGGAAGCCGTGTTCATGTCTTAGTGGGTTATTTAGGAGCATAAAAGATACACTCTTAAGAGTCAGCCTCATGCCAGGTAAAGTACAGATGGAATACACATTAAATTTATTCAGTCATTGATTTGTAATGTTGATCCTCTATGGCTTCATGTTTCTTTTCTCATTAATCTTAGTTAACCCTCTCAAAACAATGCCAGCGTTGTCGTTTGATGTATTGGAGAGCCGAGGATGCTGCTTTCGGGACTGTTATTCCTGCCATCAGCAGGTCTAAAGTCACAGAAACGGACACTCTCGTTGGGTTGTTTTTGTGTTGAACCTGGAAAATAAAAATTTTAAAAAAGGATGTTTTCTCTCAGAGGGAGAAGAAAAGCAGCAGCCCTGAGAGCGGGTGTCTGGATGGTCTGGATGTCTGGATGGCAGCAGGGTATTAATAGAGCTGCCGGAGGTCTCCGGTGGCACCGGGAGCAAAGGGCTGGTGTTTTCACCAGGAAAGAAAACGCGGTCTCCAAAAGAAAGTCACTGTAGAGGAAGGCAGAAAGCTGCAAAATGAGACCCCAATTTAGAAGAGAAAACCTGTGTCTATAAAGCACTATTAGCTACTCTAATTTGAGAATCTTCTTATTAAAATGTTTCCATTTTCTACTCAACATTGGAGCATGCAGAGGGCATCTGGCCAAAGACATCTGGGGGGAACCAAGAGCAAAGATGCACGAGGAGGAGCCTCAGTGTATGTGGGCACCACGCACGTTACCAACAGAAGACAAAAATGAATAAATTTTCCAAGCTTCCATTTCTTCCAGTAATTATTTATAGATTCTGGGAGCTCTAGACTCACTTGAAGAATGGATATCCCCTTTCATATCTGCAGAAGCTACACTCAGCACCAAAGGGGAAATGTTTTAGCTGAAGACATACTGCGAAGTAAACATCAGCAGCAAATATGAGTCTTGTTTTCAGTAAATCCATCCCTTGAAACTGTTCCTTCCTTCAGTACCAAGCAGCCTTTCTCATCTTTTGTCTTTTCAAATAGCCGTGATAATATTAAACCCATGCTTCACGGCAAGCAGCGTTTCTGGGCTTCTCCTAAGAGAGGTGGCTGGGGATGAACAAGTGCAATCGCGTTAAAGCAGTAGGAGAGCCGGAGTCCGTGGGTTTTGTTGTGATCAGTTGACCACTTCCCAGTAGGTGCCTCTGCAGCCTCGCGGAATTACTAAACACCATTTCAAGGAATATAGATAATTCAGTCAAGCAAAAAAAAAACAAACAAAATAACCCCAGCATAAAATGCATTTTAAAGGAAAAAACCCTCCTGACATCTGAAAAGTACAAAGCTGTCAAGTCTGCTTTGAATTATTCCTGGTGTATTTGGCTAGGTAAAAATCAGAGGGCCACAAGCTCTTAATGTGCACAGGGACTGAGAAATAGGCATTTCTGCAGCCCCTGAAAAAATCTGGAATAAGCAAAGCTATCTTTCCCCCCAATATTTAGAACATGTCTCCCCTTTCTTGCAAGCATGTCACGGCACTTTAGAGACTGAATAAAAATGCGTTATTTGATAAAACTGTTTGGAGTAGACATTACAGCTGCAGAACTTCCTTGCTGCCAGACCAAAGTGTGTCAAATTTGCCCTGTTCCAAGCGTGTCTCTCCATGGCCCAGCAATGATTTCTGCTGGAGTGCCTAGAAGAAAGTTTGTGCTTCGTACCGTATTTTCTCCTAATTTTTCCTGCTGAGCCGGACCCGATGGATAACAGCCAGGCCAAGCTCAGCATTCCCAGGCAGCTATCTTCCCTATTTTACTCCCCGATCCATCATCAAAAAAATCCCATAAAAAATTCTCACTAGGACTTTCATAGCTGCTATTGACAGGTAGGTGTATGTATATATGCCCAGCCAGATCGCATGCACTTTCCTAAAATACCAGCGCATGCAAAAATTGAATGATCTGTCCCTCTTATTTTATCATTATTGCACTTCTAAGACAGTACGCGGCAGCCACTATAAAGAAAGATGGGGCAGGCAGGCGGCAGTAGCTGCAGGGGATCCTGAGCAAGTTGACTGCCAGAGCTGCTTACTACTTAAGAACTGATCAACTGGCCCCCAAGGCAACAGCTTAACAAGCCCCAGTAGAAGTGGACTCAAGATTTCTTCCTCTGCAAAGAAAATGAAACCATTTACCAGGTAGGACCGATGTCTAGAAACCGAGTGCAACCGCACCAGCGATGCTTTGAGCTCTTTAGAAGCAGCAAGGAATTCCTAGGGCTGAATTGCTAAAGTCAAGGGCAGCTTGTTGATGTCCAATGGGCATGAGGACAGCACCCGGGTCTGCTCTTCGCCCTAAGCACGTCCCGGCTCCAACGTGGCCACGAGGACTCCTCCGTGCCCTCGAGGGCAGCGTTTTGCAACGTGTGTAGTGGGGAGAGACGGGGAGAAAGCGAGAGATTCGCTGCTGAAATGCAGCAATTCCTCTGGGGTGAGATGTGGCAGCTGTTTACCAGCACAAAGCAATTCTATACAGCGGTTTAGGATGGGAAATGAAGGATACTGTACTCAGTCGAAACTGCAGGGGGGATTTTCGGAAGGCAGAATTTAATTACCCAAGCTGGAATTTGGCCAGGACACCAGGGCTCACACCTCTACTCGTGTGCAAAGTGCCAGGGGATCTTTAATAGCGGCAAATGGTCAAGACTGTGGGTTAGCGTCGCATCCAGACGGCAATGCCTCCAAGAACGTTTTGCTCCTGAATTCCACACTAATGAAAACTTCATCCAAAAGTCCTTGGTTTTGCAAGCTTGCAGAGGAGTTACCATGAGAAGCAACATTTCTTAGCACATAATTTATCCAGATCAGCTTCATCAACTCCATAACCTACTAAAAACCTCAAACACTTCCTAACTATCCACAGTCTAGTTCTGCCACCCCTCTCTTGTTGGCAGTTTGGATTTTTTTTTTTTTTTTAGCAATTTCTCAAAAGGAAACTTGAAGCTAGAGGGCGGGTTGGCATTTTTCAATTTGTTTTTTTAGAGTTGCTTTTTTATAGTTTTAATCCTGCGGCTATCAGGAGAGGTGTGAAGGAAATCCGCAAGGACAGACTTAATTTGAAAATTGCAATGACCTCTTGATGACTCCACTCAACTTCTTGAGCACAGATTTATTAGCATATGTGGCATGGGACATTTCATGGTGTGTGTTACCTACCCAAGCATTCTCCAAAGCATTCTCCACTTCAAACCTTCCTTAACTATATTCTCCAAGCTGCACTTGCAGCTTTTTCACTGTTGTTTGGTTCATCCCTCAAATCCTCCATGTCTACATCATTATTCGCCACAATTTTTACGATGGGTACTAAAGAACTTGACAATAGCAAGGCTGCAGGTTGCTGAAACTGCTTTGTGTTATGCTAACCAGCAAGTATCACATAACTGCCTTGTATTTGCTACTCATTACGGGCTGGTTTATGTCTGGATCGGAGCAAGAACTGTTTTCTGCTCTGTGCCTCTGCAGCACCTTCATAGAAGGACTCATAAACATTTTTGCAAAAAGCAGTTACTAGGAAGAGAAAGAATGAAAATGATGCCAACTATGGAAGTCTCTTAAGTGTCCAGATACTGCCATTGGCAAAAATCTGGGAGAAACGAGACATCAAAAATCCTAACTCTTAAATGTTGTGATGGCTTCTGAGAAGGTTGGAGGCCTCAGGCAGAGGAAATACAGCAACTCCGAGGCCCCAAACATTGGAAGGTCTATGTCGGATTTTCAGAGGCAGCTTTTTGGGTTTACCAACAAGTTACAGCTTTCCTGATGTGTACTCAAACTTATGTGTTGTAATCAGGCTTACAAACTACTATCCATCAGTTGCTACAGCACTCCCAATCTACGCAGAGGTGTAATAAGACAGTGAAATAACCTGAACAGTGCAGATTTGCTTAAAAAAGAAGAAAAAAATTAAATAAAAGCAAAAATATATATAAATAAAAGCTTTCCCTCAAAATTCTAGGCATGACCGTGTTCAAGATGCTGCGGCTGTAGGTGAGGTACGTACCATGTCTGCAGCACCGGGAGGATTTCAATATCACAAGTCCTAATGATTTCTACTGCCTCATTGCAGAGTCCTCTGAAGGAAGACACGGGCCTGGATCAATGCGGCCATTGACTGCCTGGCTCTGTGGATAACAGGCGCACCTTAAGACAGTCCGAATTCACCCGGAGCCTTCCTTAGACTCAAACCAAGGGGACAACAACGCGATCTTCACTTCAACCCACACCATGGATGAATTGGCTTTCCCAGCAATGCTTCCAAGGCTGAAGGAGCCGGTGCCGCTGGGCCTGTTGTGGACAAGGCCCGGATGAACTGCTCCATGGAAAACGGAGGCTCCTTGGGCAAATTAACCCTCAAAAACGCATGGCCGCGGCGCACACCCGCACTCTTTAAAAGTATTTTGCACTTCTAAAGCACTGGGCTCTGTAGAATATGCTGATCTATAGGAGCTTTATATATATACTCTTAAACCTCATGGCAGGCCCTTAGAGATAGGAATCGATATTCTGCGTTTATAGATGAGCAAACACCGATTAAACAACGTACCAAAGACCGCACAGATTTCCGTGCTGCCTGTTCACAAGCTGAAACCTGTTTCCATTGACAGGAAAGGGTTGGGTTGGCTCCTAAGTTTTAAAACCACTCTTTTCCTCAACCGCAATATAGCTTCCCATAGTGTACAGTTGTTTTGCTACGTTCTACCTTCCTTTTTTTCCACCTTTTTTTTGTTTCTTTGTTTTATTAATGTAGTATCACCCCTACGACACCAACCACCCAGGGCACTGCAGAACAGCAGTTTGGACTGTGTATCACGTATACTATATTTGCTATACTCCACCTTCCATGCTGTCACTGCAGCTGAGGGTCCTAGCTGTTTATTTTCTTGGAAAAGTGACCAGAAGGAGGAAACCCCTATGACCAATAGAATTAACACCCGAGTTCACTAGTACCCAGAGGCCAGTGGAAAGCTACAGATTTCTGATCTTTTTTTGGGATGAATACCTCGCAGCCAACAATTCATCCATCCAAGAGGACTATTCAGAGCAAATACAGAGTCACAGGAACAGGTTTCAATGGAAATGAAACTCTAAATTACTCCTTCCTATATCTTTATCTTAAACTTTTGTTAATTCAGTGTTTCATCATCTTTTTTTCCACAAGAAAACAGGAAAATGTAATTTTGCACTAGGATATTTATAAAGAAAAGCAGGGTGAAATCCACAGAGAAAGCTTAACACTTCAGCTTCTAGAATTTTAGGGGAAAAGGATTACAAATTGTGCTTTCTTGTTAACAACTTGCACCTTAACATGTTTTTTTGATGCATTTTAACACAGAAAAATCCTTTAAAATGAACTGAGAGAATAAATTAGCAGGGTGATGTGGAACACAGCTGCCCATGGTACAGCTGTGAACAGATTAGTGTTGTAGAATCACTTGTTTGGTGTCTGTCTCCTATATTGATTGATGGTGATGTCATTTGGCAAATAATTAATGCATAAAGGCATCAAAACAAAGCTAGGCTTTGAATATGAAGGATGTGCTTTTCTGCTTGCTTTTTCTTTATGGAAACTGATAATTCTAATTTCACCATTAGAAAACAGATCAATCATGAGAGCCATTTCTACCGCTTAATTTCGACAGTGTGGAGCGGTCCTAGATCTGAAGCAGAGGAACCGCTGCCTTTTTGATTCCACGCAAGGTCTACCTAGTTTAAGCAGGAATAACATAACATAACTGGGACTTGTTTGAAATAAAACCAAACTTTATCTGTGCTGTCTTATTTAGCATACAATCACCACAAGTCTTTGGGGAACTGTGTTTTCATGTAGGTTCTCTTAGGTAGATATTTATCAAGTAACACCATACACTAGGTGCAGACTCCAGCTCTGTTATTCTTTCTATGGAATGCTGAGAAATGATTTATTATGAACTGTACTATAAAAGCTTCTATTTCCTAAAAAAACACCAGCCATTTTACCCCCCTGAACAGTCTACCTGATATAATTTCAGAAATTCCCAGTAAGTATTTGTCTGTTATTAAATAAGATATATCTACCAGGCAAAGACTTGACTAAAGTCAAACATTTAGAATTTAATACCTATTTATGCATGTGTTTACAACCTTGCTTCTGTATCTTCCTTCACAACTGAAAAAAAAAAGATTGTAAAGGTTTTAAACAGATATGAGGTGTGTTGAAAACTTTCTGAAGGCTTTAATTCTATCCACCAAAATAAAGTTCTTGAATATTTTCGTGTCTATGACTAGCAACAATTTTTTATTTTCCAGTGAAAGAATTTGGCTTAACATCATGGGTCAATCAAGTGTTTTAGTCTCAGGAGTAAGTGGAAGAAATCACTTGAAAATGGCTGGAAAAAATCTTAGTTCCAGAAGGAGTTTTGAAAAGGTGGACTCAAGGTCAGCAAAGTGCTAAATGCTGTTCCCGACTCTCGCCAATCCCTTGGTGCTCCCGTTCATACAGCAAGTTGATTAGAACAAGCAGAGCTGACTGCTTTAAAGAGGCCTTGTAACTGGCCACAGTGCATCTGTTAGACTTGCAAAAATAAGGGGCATTTTATGGAAAGCTGAAGCATAGTTCTGATAGAAGGGGAAGAATATAGGTTCAAGTGTCTTAGAAGATACAAATACATCAGCTATGATTTAAGTCGAAAAGATGCATAAGCATGTTTTTTTCTTTAAAAACACTCAGTTTTCCCTAAAGACCTGAAAAGCCACGTAACTTTTTCATATAATCAAAGTAGAGCATGGCCTTTATATGACAAAACTATCTTTCGATACAGAAACTAGCCATACACCAAAAGCATTTTTGAGTTTAGCAGGCTCTGTTCAGTACGCACGTACAGAGCACAATGATCAAATTAAAGAACACCGCAGTATTTGGAGGTGACTCTTCTGTCTACAGAGCAAATGCTGCTATTGACCCAAATCCCAATAAACCAACGTTATTATGTGCCAACAGGTCATTTTTATATTAAGAATAAGCTAGCATATGTAGAATTGATTACAAAAGCTAAATGCTCTTGGGATTCCCAGCACTGAAATTAAGCTCAACAAGCTCCCGGGAAGCTAAACAAATTGTCTGAATGTGTGAAGCTTTGTTAAGGCAGGGGATAGTGGGGAAAATAAAAGAAAGAAGAGGATATTCTAACACTTTTTGAAGTAGGTCTTCCAAAAAGATCAGATATATAAGTTTCCAAAATGCTACAAGAGATTTAAGAAGTGTTATAAAATTCACTTTTATGTTTTTACCAAAATCGTAAATGTACAAACAATTTATGAGCTGATCAATTGGAACCACTGCATGAAAGACACGGCATTCTGTATCAGAATTACTGTAATTTATAACTATAAATTTCAACTTCATAACAGTAATTTAGTAAATTAGTTACATGGGTTCATTATAATAGGCGACTGACACATAAGCACATCAAACCTCAATTTCAAGTCAAAATTCTTCTGTGATTGACACAGTATAAAAATAATGCACCAAAACCAGCATCACACGGGGTCATCAGATAAACCAGAACGTGGATTTGGAACAGAGCGAGCTTTGCAGCTTTGTTAGAATGTCACTGGGTGCCTCATTTTGCCTCTAAGAATGGGGCCAAACTGATGTTTACCATTTTAGCCGTATCAAAAATCATCTCAAAGTGCAAAAGTTTGGGGAAGAACTATCACCATAAAAGTTACATGCATGCAAGCCCCATTTTTCTTTGCTCACCTACTGCACTGCTGCTATCTAATAAGATTACAAATGCTATGAATTCACTGCAAGCTTTTCAGTTTGCATGGATTTCCTCTAAAAGTAGTAGTTGTGAGTTGAATACATGAATTACTTGGTGGCATTCTGTGACCGCATATGCAGAAGGCCAGGATGGATGTCCATACAGTCCCCGCTGGTCTTAAAATCTATGAGTCCATTAATGTATGAATCTGATATAATTTAGAAGCTTGTTTTCACAGGTCCACTTGAGATTAAATACAAATGGTTAAGTTCTAATTGTTTTAACATCTGATATTTGTCAGGCAAATTACTTCAAAAATCAAACCATTCCTTTCCATCCTGGTGAAAACATTTAATTACTCTAACTACTAGTAAAATTAGTTCAGTCTGGTCTCAAATGCTTTTGGTTAGTGTTAAATCCTGACGTGCCTGTTTATCATCCCTACGGGTTCTAATGCTCAGTAACATTTTCCAGCTCTGACAAGGAAAATATTGTCACGTTCACCCACAGCAGAGCTACAGACCCAGCTACCTGGCTCTTATGATCTAGTAAGAATATTCAAAGAGCTGAAGAGTAATACGATTATTTTCAAAGCAAAAGCTTTTCAGAAGAGCTAGAAACATGCATTTTTTTTGTTGGATAAGCTTGAGAACTTTCTTTAAAAGCCCACAGAACAACTGCTTAAGTCAATAAAACATTTGTCAATGACAAGATACCTGCAAAGCCAGCTATTTTTTTTAAATAAAAGGAAGTAATATTTGGGCATGCCAGCAACACAAGTTATCTTGATTATTGATAAATAACCTCTTTTTGGAGGACCTGACAATTTTTCAATATCATGTTTCACATGGAAAAATATTGGGGATGGAAGAAATATATTTTCATGAATTCTTCACTCCATTCTGCTTGCTGCCTCTGCACATTTCTATAGGAAAATGCTTCCACATTGCAAAGAATTTTTTGGAAGTTGTCTGGAAACGTGTTGAGCCAAGAAAGCAAGGAAAGGAACTGCCTGCTTGGTAGCAGAGTGTTGTTTCTAAAATAAGCAGATTTCAAACATTAGCCTTGTATTAAGTTTCGCTTATGGTTATTAATGCGAGAGTGATCGCGGTAAGCCGAGGTGAAAATATTGTTTTCCTAGAGCACATTTTCTGCATTTGTCACGTGAAGACGAGAGAAGTTCTCTGAAATTGCTCTAGCACTGCAGGAGCTGGCAGTAAGGAGGTGAAATACAGCTGGAAGATAACAACCAAGCGGAGCTACTGTAAACTGTGACAGAAACCGGGTTTGATTGCAGCAAGTTCTCAAGCCTTCTATTTCAAAAGGAGATGTAGAGCAACTCTCACCTCCACTTCAATAGAAGGGTAAATATGAAGTTTACTGAGTTTGATGACGTGGCTTATTCTTCTACATGGGCTTTATCTGCTTCCATTGCCAAATCAGAGCTGCAGAGTTTTGCACGAGTAACATCACCTTGAAAGCATCTCTCTTCCATGGTGTCTGCTCCTAGGAGCGTATCTTCTGCTTGGCTTTATTGCATCTAGGTCGAGGCATAAGTACCAACGGGAAGGTAGGGTGAAACACCAAACACACTTCATGCTGCTAGCAGTTCTGATCTCCTTTAGTCTCCCACTGTTGATTAACGGTGAGGGCTTCTGTGAAGGACGATTGTCACCACGCAGTAGGTCATTTCCCGGTCTCAACCTTGGCAGTGTAATCAGACACATGGCATGCTTAATAGAGGTCACTTAAGACAAAGATTAAAATTAACTGAAAGTCAATAAGGGAATAATAAAGGAAAATGATCACCCTGTTGCTCCTGTGTCGTAAGAGCAAACCTTACATTGCAGGCCAGGAGTAAAAAAAATGTAGTCACTGGCGATCCAATAGGCCTTCATAAGCCCTCCAGCAAACAAGTTAATGATTTCAGGTACCCTTTAAACTAAGTGGCCAATCACTGTTAAATCCTTTGGTATTCATTGTAATAACATTGATCATGATGAACTCTTTTGGTATTAATGTGGATGTAATATATACCCTTTTAATTATAGAACAAGAAAATCCAATTACCCCTTTGCCTCATCAAAGTTCTGTGTGAGCTGTGACTATTTAAACACACATTATGAAACATTTACACCAAAAAAGGGTTTTTTTATTTCGTTTTTAGTGCAAAGCAGGGGCCAAATCCTGCTGAATGCTGACCGCTGCGCTCACCGCAATCGCGGGAGGTGCTGAGGGCACCAAGCCCCTCCATGGAGATGGTCTCCATCACCCTCAGGAAGACATAGAGGCTAATGAGCAGCTCGAGGAAGGCCCTGATTAAAAAGGCAGGAAGCATTTGTTTGTTTAACAGAGTGGGAGCTGCTACGAATAGTTAGCATGGCTCGTTGGGATGCAATTTATTCTGCAGAAAAGGGGAAAAAAGCGGTGAGTGATGCTGTTTAATCCCATGTGCTATAGGCTGAACTTTCCGTGCTGATGAGCTGCCTACAACCTCATGAGCTGAGATCCAACCCTGCTTCCTCATGGAGGACTTCCACTGGGGGCAAATTCTCCCAGGCTGACCAAAGAGTCCAAAATTTGAACTACTGGGAGATAGGAGCAAAAATCAGATGTTCCCAAGCTACATCCTCTTTTCTGAGTTGATCCTCTGCTTTATGGGCCTATAACTACATGGGCAGCTTGGCCAATGCAGCAGCACCCACCAGTCCTGGAAGGTGAGACCAGCCCCTGCACAATGCCCGAACTTCACTGGTTGATCAAAAGTGTAGGCACTTGGCCAAACACATTTTCAGTTGTCCTTCCTAGCAGCCACCCAAGAAGACTTCTTTTTCCTACAATATATTTTTGGTCACCCCTTCAAACAGGATGCAAAAAAACAATATTCATTTGCCAGGGGCCGTGTTTTGCAAGGCCCTCAAGGTAGCATGCAAAATATGGCCCAAACTTGCTACTTAGAAGAACTTGCCTGGGATTTTTTTCTTCTTTCGGTTCAAAACTACCATGAAATCGCACACAAAAGAAAATTTCATGATGCCCCTGGTAGATTAATCTGAACAGAGTTGTCCCTAAAGGCAAGTGATAATGGAGGGAGCAGAGCACCCGGCGTGCAGGCAGGTGCGCTATCTGGCTAGGGATCAGGTGAGTTATGTACCGCTACGCTATATAAATATACTTAAGCAATACATGCTTTAACAGCAAAATGGCATCGCAATCATGTCAGACGGTAATTTGTAAGGTATCGCTGAGCATTTATGAGCTAATTGCCTGATTTCTATAGCGCTGCTGCGACTGGAACCTGTTAATCTTGGAAGTCGCATTCAGGAAGAACAATGCCAAATTTTCACAATGCTTTAATGCTACATGAGGCAATATAGGCTTAATAAAGATATTTTAAATGTATTAAATGTTGTGCTTTCTTTAAAAATGGCATGATAGAAAGCCTTTCTTAAACATTATTTGAATAAAGCCTCATTACTCACAGTCCAAAGAAGTTCATTAGGAGAAGATCACTTTGGAAAGCATTCAACTAACTAGCCTTTCTTCTCAGCAGTGAATTACATTAGCTACTTCCTAGTTATTTAAATCTTGAAATAAAAGATGTAAACGCCACAGTGACATCTTAAGATCATTGGTAAGGCAGGTCTTGCATGCACAAAAATGCCCAGCTGCTCCGGAGATAAAACAGATTGATAATTAGTTGCAAAATGTAACATTTCATCGGGAATATTTTGAATAATCCAATTTATCTTTGTCGGCGGCGCGGCACACGTTTCTTTCTCTTTTTTTTTTTTCACCCCCCTTCCTTCGGAGGCGCTTTGTTCTTGGGCGCAACATTATAATTCCAGCCTCCTAATTAAGGCGCCGTCCGGCCGGCCCTGCCTTGATGTGGCGCCGGGGCGCGCGGCCGCCGCGCTGCCCGCCGCGGTGCCAGCCGGCCGGGGCCGCGGCGCATCAAAGGCGCCGAGCAGCTGGGGCCTGGCGCGCGCCGAGCCGTGCCAGCTCCCGCCGCTCGCTAATGAAGGCGGCGATGGCACCGGGACGGCGCGCGGAGCCGCCCGCGTCCCCGCGATGCCCCGCGCGGTGCCGCCGGCTCTCGCGGTGCGAGGAGTCAAGGAGCCAAGGAGTCAAGCCAAGGAGGTGCCATGAGCGCCGCGACCGCGGTGCTGCGCGCTGCTCTTTGCAACCTAAACAAACATATGATCCACAGGAAGAGGACCCTATACCTAAACAATGATCCGCAGCAAGAGGACCCTATGCCTAAACAAATATATGATCCGCAGCGAGAGGAACCTCTGCCTACACAAACATACGATCTGCAGCAAGAGGACCCTATACCTAAACAATGATCCGCAGCAAGAGGACCCTATACCTAAACAAATATATGATCCACAGCGAGAGGACCCTACGCCTAAACAAACATCCGATCCGCAGCAAGAGGACCCTATACCTAAACAAATATATGATCCGCAGCGAGAGGACCCTATGCCTAAACAAACACATGATCCACAGCAAGAGGACCCTGTGCCTACACAAGCATATGATCCACAGCAAGAGGACCCTATGCCTAAACATACAATCCACAGCAAAAGGACCCTGTGCCTAAACAAACATACGATCCGCAGCGAGAGGACCCTATACCTAAACATACAATCCACAGCAAGAGGACCCTATACCTAAACAATGATCCACAGCAAGAGGACCCTGTGCCTAAACAAACATACGATCCACAGCAAGAGGACCCTATACCTAAACAAATATATGATCCGCAGCGAGAGGGCCCTATACCTAAACAAACATCCGATCTGCAGCAAGAGGACCCTATGCCCACCCCATCAGCTAGACGACGCTCCCAACGCTCTTGGCCATCGCACGCGCCAACTCTGTTTTCCCACTCTCTGCTCTTTACTCCGCTCTTTTTTTTTTTTAATTTCAATCAATATTCGTGGGGGAAAAATAATTTTGAGACCTAGATTAAAGTTTCTTGTTCATCATATCTCAAACTGTCTTCAATAAGAGATGGAAGTCATCTACGCTTATCGCGCTGCACCTCTGATATGATAATGATATCAGCACCGCCCAGAAAGTAGGTCACAGTAATTCTTCATAACAGTTTTTGAAACCTACTCAGGGACTACAAGGCCAGCTATTTTAAAGATAATTCTACATTTCTTTAATAAGGTTTTATTGGATTCAGATAATTGATCCGATTATTGAAACCTGGGGAAAGTGCTATTGACCTGAATATATAAATTGGTAGCTCTCTCTCTTTTTTTAATGAATTTAGGTCATTACAAACTTACCGCCCTGCCGTACATGGGCTGTGGGCTCAGCGAGTGGAGGAGCAGCCCCTCTTGCACGCTCAGCACCAGGGCCTGCACCAGCCAAGCTGCCCCTGCAATTACAAAATGTGCTGGATGGAGACCAAGCTAAGCTGATAAGGCCTGGTTTCATTCACAGCAGTAAGAATCATGTCGTTGCTTACTTTATTTTTATTATTTTTTGCTTATCCAATGCGAGGCAATAGGCATTGCCTCTGCTCCCGTTTCTTTGCCACTTTACTCCTTCTTTCCTTTTGATACCCTTAACCATCCACCAGTGCCCACCTGTCCACCAGCATCACCTGCCCTATGCAAGTCACCATAGGAAGAGCTTTCTCCGCTCCCACTTCTCCCCTCTTGTCGATGCAGACCAGGGCTTTGCCTGGCTGGCAAGGAAGGAACAAATTGCATTTCCCCCCTTCTCGTAGCTTATCAAGCCTGAGTCCAGGCTGCTCGGCCCGGCCTGATTGCCTGGGTACGCCCCGCTGGCTCAGCGATTGCTCACCCTATTTCCTTTCCTTAATGCAACGCGCTTGATTCGATCTCACACGCCAGATACGGCACTGATGGGCATGATGGAAATACGCGCCGAGAGAGCAAGCTGGAACGTCCCCATTCCCACTGGTCACAGGTAATGTTCCTGGAATCACGCGTGCGGCCGAGCCTCGGACCCGCTGCCGTCCTTCCAGATCAGTTCCTCGCGACTGACCGTCTGCAGAACAGCGCGGTGCAGCCAGGAGGAAAGGCCCAATTTGCTCGCCACTTCTCAGCCATACGTATTTGGAAAAGAAAACTTTTCCCTGACCTTAATAACCCCACTTTGAATTTGATGTAATTAACTCTGCTGAGTAATTGCTCCTTTTATTTGGATTTTTCCTTTTATGTGCATCTTCTACCTTTTATAGGAGCTCCAAGACGACTTTAAGTGTTGTCTCCTCAGATCATTTCTTTCCTAAACACAGGTTCTCCAGCTCCAAGTCAAACCCCAGCCTGAGCAGCACAGCGGCAACGTGACCCTTCTCTGATCTTTGCATTTTCTGAAACTCTGAAGCAATAGGGAAGTTTTGTACACCTGCATATAAACACAAAGCCTCACCAAGCTGTAAAGCAATTAATTTTAAGTAAAACCCAGACAACTGCCCAGTGTTGAATAAACAGCAATAATAATTGCAACCTGGTAAGTTCACCAGAACTTTAGTCTACTCCTTCGTACCGACCTGCTCGGTTTTGCTTCTCTGCACTTTTTCCTTTGTTCCTGCCTCTCTGCATTTGCGTTGTTGGGGGATTACATGCTCTAATTGTGCAAATGTATTGTCAGGAACCAGCCCCAACTGCTGAGACTCCTAAAAGGTCCCCGTCCCCGCAGGCGCGCGGCCGCTTCCAGGCTCCCGGTGCCGCCCGTCTCCTCCATCCTCCCGGTGCTACCGAGGGGGAGGGCTTGTCACTAAGCGTAAGTCTCTCAAAATTATGAGAAAACCATAAACTGACGACAGTCCCTTATGCACACAAAGAAAACAAACATGTGAGAGGCAAAAAACAACTCTTTTTAATTTAGGAACATTTCAGCTGCTGAGCTTCCAGCACAGAGAAAAAACTTGGTCTGTTTTCCAGGGGTTTGGTATGCCTTCTCTGAGCGGCAGAGATCAGAGCCCTCACTAAATTTGCTTAAAATATAAAATTGTATTTATTTATTCATTTATTTTTTTCTCCAGGATGCCATTGTGTTGGATATGGGAAAAGAAAAGCTTTCAACATAATGAGGGATATCCAGTTTTTCAAAACCCTTTGAGAAAATAAGTTTGCCATTGAGAGAGCCCTGTAGAGTTTATTGGGCACGACTCAGAGTCTAAATAAAAACACAGTCAATTCTGATACACGTTACTCAAAAAAAAAAGAGAGAGAGAGAGAGACAACCAATGGAACTGAACAGAAATGATAATATCTGGGATTTAAAAAAAAATCTACAGTAGGAAAAATCCCTCCATTAAGTTTTATGTGTTGATATAACAAAAAGCTGTGCAAAGGTTTTTATTTTCTATTAACCACTATAAGGATTTTCTTGAAGTCTCTCGGATAGCTCAGCAGGTATTTTCTCAGGCATGATTTAAGAAAAGGGGAAAAAAGAACCCAAAAACAAACAAGCAAACATAAAAAAAAGCAAAAGATAAAAAAAGATCGCTCGGGTTGAGGCCAAGCAGCAAGGTGAATTTTCTAGAAGGTCTAGTGAAGCGCAGGGCCAGGGTAGAGGCATCCAAACGGAAAAGCGGATGGGAAACGTGGGGAGCAGCAGCAGGGTGGTGGGGCCGGGGCAGCGGCAGCCCCGGAGCCTCCCGCCGTTCCGAAGCCGTCGCCTCCCTTCCCTGCGGCTGCTCCTCGTCCCACCATCCCGAGCTGCCCGGGGGGTAGTTCAGGTTTTATGGAGTTAGCAGAATATGTTGGAAGTTTTTCTTGTTTTCTTTTGTATGGGTTGGTTTCAGATGAATGCTAAACGTGTACCATGCGCCAGCATCTAACACTATTATGGAAATTCAGGGTTTTTCTTTCTTTTCATCTGTGCATTATTTTGCTATACACTCATCATAAAGATATCTGCAGATCTCTTGTTTTATCTATATGTTATTTTGTTGTAAACCTATCAGAAAGGGTTTCTATAGAGCTCTTCTTTCTGAAATGTGGGTTTTGAATCTCTTTTTGCTGATCCTATCCAAGGAAAAAACTGAAAGCATAGCTAAGTTTGTGCAAAATCCATATGCTCCTGCCAGGTTAATGGCACATGTGATCACATAAAGACAGTCCCTCTCTAAAACAAATTACTGACACTTGCTATTAATCATTACTGATTTTTTTTTCCTTTTTCTGAACCCCAAACAAGCAAGGAGTATGTCCTTTGTATGCGCAATCATAAGGAGATCATTTGAGAGAGCTATAGATTATCTGTGTATAATACAATCTTTCATCATAGGCTTTATGCTGGATGGGCTGCAACATTTTATATAAACTGTAAATGGTATATAACTCAGCTGCATGCCGAGATGTATTGTTGAGTTTGCAGATTAACAAAGTATATGTATGAGCAGAGGAAAATACCACATTTTCACCAGATAGAAGCCATCATCTTTTCATGGACTGAATAAATATGTCATTTCCAATCTCAAAACCACCATTTCAGTAAATTTTCAGAGCTCAAATAACAAGATGCCACTAAAAATATATCTGTAACGTTGGGATGTTTTAGCAGTCCTCTCTTAAAAATCCTTTTCCTCACAAAAGAAGGTTTCATCTGCTTCAATAAAATCATATTTCAATCCGTCCACTTAAGAAAGATGAAAAAAATATATTATTTATGCCAAATAGAGCGGAGATATACATTGTGATATATGTTACACTTGCAATGTTGAATTAATCACAAAGCCGAAGAAAGTTAAAGTTAGTATAAAAGAGAAAAAAAGTCAGAAAGAAAGCAACCCCTAAATTAAAGAACTCTTTCTCTCCGGCAATTTGGTCAGCAGCTCCAACAGTCGCCAGGGGATAAATCCATTTGCAGCAGCCGTGAACAACTATTTAAGTGTGAGTCCGGAATGGCTTAATTGGGAAGTGCCACGGAAGCTGAGGGAGCTGATGGCACCAGGTTCATGGGGCATGTGCATCTCCATGTCAATGTCCATGTGCATGTCAATGTCTGTGTGCATGTCCGTGACAATGTCCATGACAATGTGCATGTCCAGGTCAATGTCCATGTCCATGAAGATGTCCATGCCCATGAAGATGTCCGTGACAATGTCCATGTGCATGTGTGTGGGGGCACCTATGGGTGTTTCCTAAGAAGATCTCTTGTTCCAAATTCTCCATTCCAAGCTGTTAATGGCAAAAGCTCTGCAGGAGGAGATTATATAACCCTTAGCTTTACTCTTACTCACATGAAAATTTCTAATTGCTTATTTTTTAAACCCTCAGTGCCCCAAACTTTGGGAGTTCTTGCAGGGAGTCCCATGTCTCCCATGTGCAAAATGCCTGTCCCTCTACCAGCCTGAAACACAGTCTCCTTCACTACCTTTGGACAGTCCTGCACTCTTGCATGAGCAGAAATGGGAGAGAAGCATCCTCAACAACTTCCCGAGCGCTACTCAGTATTCAATATCTACCACTTTCATTCTTGTTAGCCACAAAATTCATCTTCCAATCTTGACAACCTCTCATCATGCGTAAATCGAGCCCTGTGTCTAATCATTTCCATCAACTGTCTATGAACTTTTTTATATTTCAGTCTTATCTTCTTTTTGAAATGGAAATGAACACAGAGTTCAAGGCAAAGGCATATCACCCCTTTATGTAACAGTATTCAAATCTTTCAGCACTATTTTCCCTCCCGTATTTGCATACATCCTGTGCTGTGGTTTGCTTTTTATCGTGGCATGGCATCAGGAGAGAGCAATTTCAATGAAGGGAGCTTACCATGGGCACGGAGATAGGAGTCACCAGCTTGTCCCTCTTCTGCTGTACAGGCTTCCTTTGGGAACACGGATGACTCGTTCATTTTCTCCATTCTTCACCTCCAAAGGTGACACGAAGGTAAAAATTTGCCAGTAAAAGCACTCAGGACCTCCACACTAGGACACACTTACTGCATGTCCAGGGGAAAGTGAGTTACTTTGTGCAAAACCAGCTCTTATCTTACTCTCCTTGAGGGTTTTGGTTGTCTAAGGGTTGCAAGCAAAGGCTGGGTTGGTTCTTCTTCCAAGAACATCCAAGAAGTCCCCTCCTTGGCCAGAGTCCATCATGCAGCTCTGAAACTGGAAAGAAGATCCTAGATCATGCACTCTCACTACCCGCTCAATCTATTGAAAAATGTTAACTGGATTGTATAAATAATACTCATTTTGCGTGGTGTGAGACCAGGCTAAATGCATTTGCTTTCAAATGCTTAATAAAAGGACTTTAAAAACTGCTTCAATACTCCTGAAAGTGGTATTTTCTTTTCCTAGATATGGGAACCTCAATAACACAGCACACTAATCTCCTAGCCACAAAGGTATTTTATAACTAAAGCATGGTGGTTTTTATGGGTCAGATGTTGTTGTCCTACTGTACCACATCTTGTATCCTCCTGATACCGCACATGTTTGTTCTCTACTTAATTTTTAATGTATGAATTTGTTTTTATATTAAAATTCAATAAAATTTTAATTATAAAACATAGTATATCACACTGAAGTATATATATCTGTAGAGACACACATCTGTGGTTTTACAACAGATGTGCATCTGTGCATCTCCGCAAATATTTAAGATGCAGATTTTACCACTAGAAGGAACACACATCCAGCTTGATTACTGCTGAAAATCTCAGGTAGGACCAGGTTGAATGCACCTAAGCCAGTCGTTAATCTCAGGAAAAAGTCGATAACAAGATCTTGAGCAGCACAAAGGACCGTAAGGAAAAGGCAGAATCGCAAGAAGCCAAAAGAAGTGGAGAACCTCTGATGCATTTAACAAGTTGCTCTACCAATATATGTTTTTTTTTACCTTTTCTTTTGCTGATTTCACCTTTGTCTGGGTTCTGCAGAGGATTTTTCAGGCCATCCTTTTTGAACCATACATCTCTTGAGCATTTGCTGGCCAAGGCCTATTTCCTGTAGGTATCTCCCATAGCAAATGCACAGCACATTTTGCACGAGCAGCTTCCAGGCAGGACTCTGAACATGCAGAATTCCTCTATTTCAGTTTTATTTGTTAAACAGGATCAATCATACTGTCACCAGAATGAATGGGTGTGCATATCCGTCATGGCTGCTTTAGTCTATACGTTATTTCATATAAGCATATCACAGGGATGAGATGAAGAGAGGGAAAATAATAGCGAAGGATCGTAACTTAGGGCTCGTTTCAGAACTCATTTAAACTAATCAAAAGTGGCCAAGTAGGTGTAAATCAAAACTAGGTCCAGCAAAACAATGGTGATGGGAGGAGAAACAGGCCCTACAGGGAGTTTTAATGCAGGATTTAATGAGAAGGAAAAGGTATCGAGGTGCTTTTTGCTGATGAGCCACCATGCATTGAGGTGCCAAGTTTGGACAAGGGTGTGCAGGTGGGTAGTCCAGGGAAGCAGGACAAGGCCACACCATTGCACTCCTCCTCGGGGTGGCGGTGATGAGCAGCTACCACAAGCAAAATTACTTGTGTTTTACGTAGAAAAAAACATTTTAGGTGAGGAAAAAAAATCAAAAAGAAGCAATTGTGGATCTGGAGCTAGGCCAGGACTGAGGGGCCATTAAAAGTTCTTTTCTCAGCTCCTCTATCTCTCTTGCCATGTCTCAAACTTTCAATTCTCAGCTTACGCTTTCGAACGAGACTGTGGGATATTTAAATCCTCACCTGAACAATAAATAAAAATAAAGCCCCATAAATTATTCAGAGGAACATACCATAGCACACTACAAGTGGCTTTGCGGTACCTTGTGCACATATTAAACTCTTAAATTGGCGTCTTGTACTTTGTGATGCTAAACGGTACCGGAGAGATAAAACTTGGTTCCTGCAATGTAGTGAGTTTTCCTACTCATTGCCCACATCATAAGGCTGACCCACATAATTTTAAGCAAGAAGCTGAAATCTTAACCAAACTCCACAGAGATTACATGTGATATTGTTTTAACTGCTTGCTGAACTCTTTTTATTATCATTTGTGCTTAATTTCGGTGAAATACAGTGAATAAATAATTATGTTGCACCTGGGAGTACGAAATTCTAGCAGTGAAACTGTTTTTGGGGAGGGATGAGGAAGAAATCTGAGTCTGAGCAGCAAGGTCTGCAGGTTGTCTACGTGTTTAAAATATTAATCAGTTGGCAACCTCTCTCCTCTGGAACCAAAGAAGAGGAGGAAGAAGGGGAAGAAGAAGAAAGACACATTATGCAGAGCCAGTCACACTCACCACTTGAGGAACTGTAAGATGATCCCTTCCCCAGAAAAAAAAAATCATCACTTTAACTCTAAAAAATAGACTTTTGGAATCTCAGGGTTGCTTTTCTTAAACAAACTGAATAGCTGTTCAATTTTTTAGAAGCAAATGAAGCTGATGCTGACGGTCAACACCAGACTGGGGCTAAGCCCCAGCTGCCAGGACTCATGGCCAGCACAGTAGAGACCCCTCCACTTCATCAGAAAATACAGATTTATGCTGCCTGCAAGACTCCTACACCTTCTCCTAAGAAAACCCGATTTTATTAACGATCTCCTTCGTGTTTACCACCCTGCAATTTGTTTTTTAAAACGACGACTTTAACCCAAAGTTTTTAACACCACAAACAAGCGGCAACCCCCGCGATTCGGAGTCCCAGTGCTCCCTGGGAGCAGCTCTCCCTTTTTTTCTCCCTTTTTTCTCCCTTTTCTTCTCCCACCGAGAGCCTGACGCACCAGCTCCTTAGACTTTCAAATACAGCACACTCTTCTATTTTTAAGCATCTACTTTCAGATGCAGAAATAAACTCTTTCCTCATCAGTATCTTTTTTCTTTTCTTTTTTTTTCAAATTTTGTGGGGAAAAACACCTAATGTTACATTCCCTTCCGTCTTTCTATTGACATGATGCTTAGTCCTTTGGGAATAGCCATGCTGGAGGTGCCCCTGTTTTGGAAATCATCGTTTTTTGCACATCTTCACTTGCTAAAATGAAAACTGGCCCCTCAAAAGCCCTTGCAATTCAGTCCAGCAACCAGAACAATTACAAGAATGAATTAGAAGACAAATTACTTTGTGGATTTGTTTATATTTGCACACAGGTGACAGCATCAAGACGTGAAAACTGTTTTTTTCCCCTTACGGGCACTTTTTCTCCTATGGTGTGTGGTGAACAGGGTCAGTTTGGGATATTGCAAGCCAAGAGGTGAAGAGAGGAGGTTCACAGTGTTTCATGAGTCGATGCTTGAGGCACCAGGTATCCAAAGGCACCGGGAGATGCAGGACACGGTACCACAGCACTTTGGGCCAAAACACTCATATCGGACTCATCTGGACAAGCTGCTCAGCGAGGTCTGCAGGTGATATAGTTTCCATGCGGTACAAATCAATTTTAATCTGGACTTTGCAGTGAGATTTTTTTGGCTTGGGCAAAATCTAGTCTTCATTTTTCTGCTTAAAATTTGGGATTCTGGAGGGAAAAAAAAGTGACCTTTTGATTTCGTCTACCGAGTACTCCCACTAAACAGGCAATAAGTGAATCTAATAGACACCCCAACCCACGCCAAGTCCCATAAAATCAGGGTGTGAAGCATCAGGGAGAGAGGGATTTGTATTAATAATTCATTCCAAGCAACCCCCTGGAGCAGTTTTACTATGATATGCTATGCAGAATGCTTCAACACACTAATTAATATTTTCAAAGTGTTCCACGAGCCCCTTTTAAAAGCACTTTTGCCATCCATTGAGCAGGCTGCATTTTCTAAGTGAGAAGATCAGTGCAACTCATGAGGTGCCCTCTGCAGCCCGGGAGCGAGGGGAGGACACCCCAATGCAAACATCGTCCCCCTCCCCAAGCACCTCACATTTGCCTCATTAATAGCGTGCGCGTCCTCACTCCTCAAATCCAAAATTAACTGGAATAAATTATGCTCCCTTTGCAAGGCATGTAACCGAAAACGCAGGTGACCTCTAGAGATATCTCGTAATTGCAGTGAAGAGTCCCTGCCGCATTCCCCCTTCCAACTAATAGGGAAATAAAAGCACTGTAAATAACTTCATATTGCTGGAGCGCCAACTTCTCGTGCACATGAACTGCTCTTTTTTCCTGTGAGTTAGAGCAGTCCTGACTATGTTTTCACACAACAATATAATTCCTTGTCCTCATTAGCGATAAGATACAGGAAGGAGTGATGAAAAAGTTGCATTTTATAAGGACTGGACGTGTACAAACACAGAAAAAATGCATCACTGGCAGGTCCTCAGCACAGCTTGCACCATCGCACGGCTCTTCAATGCACTGTAATGTATAGGAGGAGATCCGGGGATGATGTGTTGCCTGAGAGTGCTCAGAGATGGCAACAGAAGGGTTTCTTTGGTAAAAACAAGGCAAAAACCATGGTGGGAGTGAGCTCTGCCTCTGTGAGGGCTGCCTGCTTGGGTGAAATAACCTCCTTTTCCATTAAGCAATGAAGACTCCCGTCTGCAAATTACTTTTAACCTCCGGCATGCCAGGGTCAGGCTGGTCTGCTAAGAAACAAGGCCCTTGTTGGGCTCAGGGCTTTTTGTTAGTTGTGCCAAAATTGTGCCAAACTTGTGCAAAACTTGCGCGAGACTTAATGGTTCCAGACGGGACAGACCAAGGATGACGATTTGAGCAGCACAGCTCCAAAGTGCAACGAGCCCCCTTTAAAATAGAGCCCCTCTTTGTGCTCTCAAGCCGCAGCCAGAGCCGTTTTGTGGCCGGGCACACAGGGCTCGTTGTGTCCCGTGCGGGGGCGAAGGGCAGGGTTGGACGGGACGGGGGCTGCTCGTGCCCATCGCAGCTCAGACCGTCCCGGCCTTTAGGGAAAAGCAACAAAAAAAGAGGCCAGGTAGGTGGATTAGCGCACGGCGAGAAGCAGCGGAGGGTCTGTGCTTGGCTGCTTCTGCTAATAGCAACGAGCGAGAGGATCGTGTTGATTTTGGACACTCTCCGGATAATGCCCCTGAGCCAGGCGCTCCGCACGCCACGCGATCCTGCAGCTCTCCAGGGTGCCCATCCTCGTGGTGTCAGGGCATGCAGTGCCCCCAAGCCAGCAGCAGCGGATGGGGAGCTGCAGATGAAGCTGCAGTTTGACAGAAATGACCCCCAAAAAGGGGATTTTGCACACACCGGCGTCCAGCGAACTTGCTGCTCCTTGAGATGGCCTTTCCTTGGGATTGAGGATGCTTAAGAGCTAAAAGCGCTGCAGAAACTGGCCCAAGAGCCTGACTCCTGCACAGCCTCGGCTGGCAGAGCAAGCTGCAAAAAAGACCTTTATTTAAGGCCTAATTAAGGTCTGAGGCCCTTATTTAAGGTCTGAACCAAAAAAAAGACCTTTTTCTCCAGGAAGGTGCAAGCAGGAGCTGCATTGATCCGTGCCAGGGGCTCTCCGTTTGGGGACCCGGGGTGGCCGGCCCGCTCGGTGCTGTGTGTGTGTCCCCACTCCCGTCGTTCCCGTGCATCGTGCGGAGCAGGCGCCGTTGGAAGCGGAAGAGTGCCATCGTGTGGAAAAGGGACTGAGTTTGTCCCCAAAACGCTCTCCGGGTGCAGCCAAAAGGGATGTTCCAATAAAAAATGCCAATTCCAGCTCCGTGGCACATCCCGGGCAGCGCAGAGGGATCCCACGAGCCCAATCCCGCCCTGTGCCCGCGGGAGCCGGGCGGCCTGGAGCTCCATCCCAACCCTCTGCCATCCCCTCCCAGCAGAGCCACCCCTGACCCATTCCCAGCCACTCTCTTTGGGGACTCACTGACTTGCAACATGCTCCGTTCACTTTTTTTTTTTTTTTAATACAGCCATTATTTTTTATTGTTGCACTTCGCAATGATCAAAAATATTGCCCTTTTCTACTGGTTATTTTTTTTTCTATTTCTACTGAATATTTTTTTTTCTCTTTCTAGGACATGCTTTGTCCCAGCAAAAATCACAGGGAACTAAACGAAGCACATTGCAGGGAAGCAAGGAGAAACTAACCGCCGTCGTTCCTTTGGGCTTTCGAGTTACGGGATGCTCTCTGTTGGGAAGCGAAACACGCGTTTTACTTAATTTTAGCACCAAGCAGCAAAGCCAAGATGCTCCTTGTGCTGCTGGCACGGGGCGACCGCGGCTCCCGCTCTGCACCTCGGTGTTACAGCAACACGGAGAGCACGGGAAGGGGGAATACCCGGGCAGAAAATTGCATCTAATTTGTTCTAAATTCACAGAAGCCTTAATCTTTTGGGATGTATTTTTACTTTACATATTTGTTAATGTGCGATGTTCCCAAATATGCTTAATATGCGAGTGGGAGCTGATTCTGCTCCCCGTTTCTTCTTGTTATGCATATATATATATGTATATATACATGTGTATATATAAAATAAATATTTAGGGAAGTACCGAAAACCATCCTTTGGCAACAGGGGGGAAGGAGACACACAAGCTGTCCCGAGCTTCCTGGCGGTCCCAAATCCCTGTGAGAGCCAGTCCAGATTCCAGAGGCTCCGTAGGGTCCAGAGCAAGCGGGGCCACCGCACATCTCTCCTATTACTGCCTTTGCCATCACTCACACGATGGTAATAAAATCTGTACCCGTTTCACTTACGCCAGCACTGCGATTTACCTCGTCTAATAGACAATGCAAATGCTAAAAGGCACATATACATCTTCATTATATAAGCTGGTGCCTGAGTCATTTTCCTCCAGAGACGGTTTTATTCATTTTTATACAATTTGCCTACTGTACAGTGCAGATGGTTTCTATTAAGTAAAATATCTGTTTGCTTCCAAATTTTTAGTTTTCGTGATTAAATTACTTCAAAACGATGGCGCATTGTGCTATCCTCCTTCGTGACTTAATTTAGCTGCAGTAGCACAAGCAGAAACTCCAAAACGGAGTTTCACCCACTCACAAAATGGATATTTCGGCTGCACGCAGAGCATCCCTTAGGGCGGTTGGATCCTCCCGGCGGCGTTTTGCCCCAAGCCCGAGCGCTGCGCGTTGTTCACCGAGGATGCACCGTACCGGGGGGCCCAGCCAAGGTTTTGGGTGCTGTTGGGGAGGAAACCGCGCCGGATTTGGGTTGTGGTTTTGGAGGCCCCTCTGCTCGCTGGCGCATCCTGGTGCTCACAGAGCCGGCAGGTTGCGACGCGGGATCGCCGTGGAAAACGTGGAATTCCAGCGCCGTAGCTGTGCTGCCATCCGGTGGCCATCGCGGCCAGCGACACGCGAGCAGGAGCCGAGCTCGAGCACCCCTGCTCTGCTCCCTGGGCAGCAAAAACCCTGCAAAAACCCTTTCGGGTCCTGGCACCTCTGCCGAGATGCACCCATCTTCCGGAGGGGACCAAGAGAGAATCCCGAGGACAAACCCGGGGTGGCTGCAGATAATCAACAGCAACGCGGATGCGTAGATCAAACCGAGCAAAACGTTGCTTTCTTGTGCTGTTGAGGTGCTCAAGGAAATAAGACGCTCTTATGGTTAAAGGAAAACAAGATGCTCATCTCTTCAACTGACACACACACAAAAAAGATCTGTTATGTTAAAAAAGGCACATTTTGCATGTTAGCAAGCAGCTCGTCTCTACCTTTGTCCTTGATGACATCCAATTGAGGAAACCCAAGAGGAACCTGGAGGAACCTCGGGGGCCAAACCCGTGCTGGGGCAGCTGGTGGCTCCTCTGAGAGAGGACTCAACAGGAACGTTCTCCCAGCGCCTGCTGCACCTTCCCAAGCACCGTGTCAAAACATACAGGAGCAGCCGACACAAACCTCAGACCGCTGGCAACACTCAAAATGGCCAAAATTACAACATACCTCAGTTATGGAGAAACAGAAGTCTAGCACTCCACCAGTGCCCCAGAACTCCATCTCAACAAGAGAAATGCCAAAGGTAGGTGAAAAAATTGGCAGGTGAAATTGCTCAGTGCTCAATATTTAGTGCTCATAACCGTACAGTGCAATAGAAAGCAAGTGCAACCCAGTTTCTCGATACAGGCTGTAATCTTTCCACTATCTCCCCTCTACATTCAGAGATTTGTTGAAGATAGGAGCATGCCAGTGTACACCATACTGGGTAACCCTGAAACGTGAAACTTTTCTTATTCTGCTTGTCCTCTCCCTCCCTGTGCAGACCCCTCCTGCAGAACTGGAGTAGTCCTCTGCTTTACACTTCTTAGGTGGAAAGAAAACCAACAGCCCTGCAAACTTTGAATTATTGTGACCATTTGGAATAGTCTTTCCAAAAACACTCCTTTTGGAAGAGAGCTGCGCTGGCTGCACCTCTCTATGCCAAATAATTCACCAACAGATATCTCACAACGTTAAGGAAGTAAAAATGCAGCACTGCCATTTAAACACATAGGATGATTATGCACACAGGGAAATGCAGTTGCTCACTGAAAAGACACTGCAAACGAATTACAGGCAACGAATTCAAGCAAAGCCAACATTTTCTCCAAATTACATCTCACCAGATCTTAATCACAGAATAAATTGTTACCTACCTCCAAACTCACAAGCCCGTTCTCCACATACACTGGATTTTTTGCAAGGGCAATGCCCAAAATACATAACTGTGTATCACACTAGTAAAGAGGAGTGGCCTGTCCTTGAGCTGAGTTCACATGCACTTAGCAGGGAAAAGCATTGACCTGAAATTCTGTAGATATCGCTCCAAAATTTTCATTTTTGAGCTTCTGTTCCCCTCAAGGATGTGCACGTTAGTGATGTAGCATGACCCCAGGGCAGGACTGCAAGGCTTTTGAAGGCTGCCGGTCAGGAGCAGCTTGAGTTTTAACTTCACCAGAACATTTTGAACTTACTGAAATCGGAGACTGCAAATCAACAGAACACACGGCACTGCCGAGGCCAAAGCACCAAAGCAAATTAAGTGCTCAACCATCATTCCAAATAAAAAAACCAAAATCATAATTGTAGTTCATGAAGGCATCAGAGCAATGTCCAAACAACTTCTTAAGGCAAGTGAGGGGGAAAAATACTGTAGTGAAAAGGCACATGGATTTTTAGACAACAAATTCTTACTCTAAACATAAAAGGACCCTCTGAACAGCTTAGAGGTCAGAAAAGCTTTACCTCAGAAGGAGATGCCACATCAGAAAATGCTTTTTGGCCTTGGTGCACCAGGAGCAGGACAGAAAGCTGATTTCAGAGCACTGAGAAGGACCAGAAGGCAGCAGGAGAGCATCCAATCTAGCTTGAATCGAATCAAAATACGACCAAACTGCAGCAGTTCATTCTTGTCCGAAGGACCGAGAGCCAGCACCTGGCTGGGCGTTAGCAATATAAAACAGCCATGGCACTGAAAAGCTTTAAGAACAGAAACACGCCCAGCAAAGTTGCCTTCACCATTGCTGCCATCTAATTCCAAGTATTTTTAATGCACAAGGATGGTGTTATATGAACTTCCTATGGCACTTTGTCACAGTGAAAATTTGGAGCAGTAAGGCATAAATTGAAGTGTAAATGCAGTATGCCACTAATGGAGGAGAAAAAATGAAGAACTTGGGAGAAAAAAATAAAAAAAAACTATTCCTTTTTGTAAACAAACAAACCAGTAAGGAAACAAAGCACTTTCATCAGCTATTAGTAGTGTGCACTTTGTAAGCTCAGTGCAGTGGTGTCCAACAGCTGGTTCCACTGCAGATGACAAGGTAGGAATTAATCCCTAGCTGAGAAAAACGCCTAAACCATAATCCCAACGGGGCCATTCACATGCCTTTGAGATCAGCTTCTTCAAGGGAAGCGAAATCTCTATCCCAAAGCCTCAGAGGGTGAATTAAGCAACACGCTTTCAAGGAACACACTTTCCAGGCCTAACTTCAACACAGGCATCTTTGCAATGTTGAGTGAGTCACTTACGCATTCCCAATATCAACTGCAATCCCAGAAAACAGCTTCTCGCTCCCATGCCTAGCATCAAAACCCTACAGAGGTCTCCAGCAGGTTGTTGAACGTGATGTATGGAGACCCACTTTTGGTTGAAACCATAATAGCAGCTCGTAGATATTCGCAGATTGGTCTGTGGACCAGTTCTGCTATCGCAGCCTGCAAAGCAAATACCCACCTTTGTGCATGGGAGCTGGTGCAGATTTACACTGCCCTTCACCAAAACTGTGACTCCAGCTCCAGCCAGGTGACCAGCCTGGGGACAGCAGTTCCTCTGTGCCCGATAATGGACTAACACTTCCAGCAGTGAAGAACTTGCCTTATCTGCCAAATATCTGGGGTTTCAGCAAAGAGAGCGGATCCACGCTGGCTGCAGGCCAGCCGAGAAGTAGCAAAGATTTATGAAAACTCTCAAGAAAACGTTTCAAACAGCTGTAATAGAAAGGAAATCCATGCAACATCTGAATCACAGAATTATTACCCTGTCACTGCGTACAGTATTAGCAAGGTCCCTCCAGCAACTACATTATTTAATAGACCATTTAATAGACTATTAGGAATCCAGTTGTCTTCATTACAGCAAACAGGCAAACGCACCGATAACGGAGCTATTTTGTGCACAGAACAACTGCTTGGAACAAAAGGTGAAGCGACGTGTGGGCACCCAGAGAAGCAGGGTAATTGGCAGGGGTAAGAACTCGTTATATGGCCAGAAAACACAAAATTTCAGCACCAAGAAGCTTAGTTCTTACGTTATCTTAGAAGACAAGCAAAACTAAATAAATCAATAAATAAGGACGGGAGTGGGGAGCCATGTGGTGCTAATTACCTGAAATATAGCACATTGCCGCGTGCTCGCGCAGATGGTGAACATTTTTTAGGATGAGTCAAGACACTGACGGTTTCTTCAGGACGGCCCCAACATCTGTAAACAATCACAGCAGAGATTGGGTCGAGCATTTCACATAATTCTTGCAGAATATGGTGATTTAATATTTGCAGGGCCATGATTCAATCCCAGAACAGGCGAGAGGGGGTGAGGCAAGTCTGATCCAAGGAGGTTCTGAAGACATGAAGGAGGAGAGAGGAAAGCGGGTTCAGGAACACGCAGGAGACTTTAACACGGGACAACATCAGTCCCTAAATCAGTCCTGCCTGTGATCCCACGGCAGCTTCCTCAAGCTCATTCATACCGTTCACCCAGAACGTTTTCAGGTTTAGTGCTTTACAAAGCAAATTTAACACCATGCTGTATGTATTTTAATGCAGTACGTCCAAAAGCTCATTTTATTTTTCAAAAACCTCGGAACTTATCAAGTTGTTGTTCTCCTTACAGTACGTCTGGAATTTGGCAGGTGTCAGCTTGGGAAGGCAATGACAAATCTGATGCGCCAAGTGGCTCCTGGAGGTTGTCACAGGCCACCTCCAGAGTGGGGCCTGGGTGCCAGCGGCCAGGAAGCTGTAACTTCCCAACATTCCCAAAGGCAACGCTAGGACGAGGCAGGGCTCCTTGTCCACATTCCTGCTCCACCTCGCAACTAGTGGGAATTGCCTGCGCTTCCCACTAAATATGTTAATGGGGTCTAAGAAGGAAATTGGATCACTAGGAAAAATAAATTCAGATATGAAAATTTCACCTGAGCCATCATTAACACAGATCAGAACATCCAAGGTAAAGTGTGTGCATTGGCGCTCCTAAATGCGAGGAAAAGGATGTCACAGTAAATTAGTTATCTGGAGGCCAAAGTCGAGCGTGGGATAAAAGCATATCTTCATTTTCAGCAAACACAGATTCTTTTCCATAGTAATATCATTAAACAAGCCTGTCGGTGCAAACTTTCCAGGGAATAGCGCCTGGACAAAAGTACTTTTGCCGCCAGGACTTTTATTGCACCAGATAATCAATATTTTAGGGCGTTTCACCCGTTTAAGGGTGAGCCTTGCTGGAGCAGGGGGATGAGAATGGCTTTGTTGATGGGGGCCCTTCCAGGATGGGTTAGTGTCACCCTCTGCAGCAGTGCCATTCTGCCTTAAAATAAAGTCTGAATTTCTTAAAATAAATAAATAAGCACTAAAGAGGCAAGTTTATAAGACTGCAACGGAAACATGACTCTGTCTCACATGTGAGAGTCATACCGGTGCCCTTTGCATCATCCATCTGTGCTCAGATGAACGTGCTCAGAAACGAGTGGTAAAACCATCCTTTTTAAGCAAATTTGCAAACGCATTTTTATTGCATTGGGTATTTTTAAGTATTTTTCCACCTGCTGGTCGTGGAGATTCGTTCAGGCAAGGAAGGGCCCCGTGCACAGGGATGGCTCATGCCAGTCCTGCTGGAGCACGGACCGCTTCTCCCGGGAACACAGGGAGAGCATCGTTCTGCAGGAAACGTTTCACTCCCTGCATTTGCTAATGAATAATCATGGGTAAAATTTAAGCTGAAAAATACCCTGCTGATGAGAGTTTTTCCTCTTTTCCTGATGCAGCTTTGATTTTATACTTTGAGCTTTGGAGTTTGGAAACTTTCATGGGCATCTTTCAGCTTTTGGTGATTCTAATTTTCTGGAGCATCAGACACTATGTCCAAGGTGCCAGACACCCATGACCTCATGATCCTTGGCTTGTGCTTGTGTCCCAGCCTTCAGCACCCACCGCATTCTTCCTCACCAGCCCACGAGGCTGCCCATGAGGCAGGTATTTATAATATATTATAATATACCTAATGGTACAGCGTACAAGGACACATCAGTCAGATCCTGTTTTGTCTACAGACAAGACAACCTTCCCTCAAAAGAGGGTTGCTAAAAGAAATGTGACTTTGCAGAAGACACACATCTCTAAGCCAGCGCGAGGGTGAGAAGCTGTTTCAACAAGTACATCCTTTACAATAAATGCAAGGAGATTCAAAACCAGAAAGGAAATCATTTTTAAGGCATAAATTCACGCTAGGATTTTATTACTAATTCATTATGCTCTTAATCTGAAAAATCCTGCAGCAGCGCAACTACTTTAGAATTATCATTAATAATTACATTGATACCGAATTCTTTTATGCCGGTGGCACGGTAGCCTTAGAGATAGGCCGCCGCGTAACCCTCCTGAGTGCTTGCGGGTAGTTTAATTCATTCCCTATCTCCTTTAGTTTGCAAATGAGGTGGGAAACAATCGGCCGCCGCATCCGGCGGCATCCGCGGCCGCCCGCCCGCAGCGCACGGGCCGGGGTCAACGCGCTCTGCCATGAGCTTGGATTGCAATAAATAGTAACATATAGTTGCAGCGAGCATAAATAATTGCAATAAAAATAAATAATTGCAATAAACATAAATAATTGCCATAAATAGATAATTGCAATAAATTATTGCAATTTATGTGTGCTGGCAGCGTGCTTGGTGCTGCCTCGGTGGTGCATGC
Organism: Tinamus guttatus; assembly: GCF_059628265.1. Classification (NCBI taxonomy): domain Eukaryota; kingdom Metazoa; phylum Chordata; class Aves; order Tinamiformes; family Tinamidae; genus Tinamus; species Tinamus guttatus. The sequence goes on from NW_028289390.1 coordinate 62,425, forward strand.
TGCTTGGTCTATATAGCTATATCGCCCTATATAGTCCTGGGTCTGTATAGTATCTGTGCTGGGAGAGAACCCATAGCATCACCCGGAGCTCCCCACAGAAATGCAGATATTCCTGCAAAAGGGCCCAAAGGGCAGTGCTAAAAGGCTCAGCTCCCACGCGGCGTCTGCACCTCGTCCTGATGGGCCCTCGCTAATGAGCTGTGCTCTTGGGGCACTGCGTGTCTGCAAAGCCTTTCAAGACCTCATAATTAGCCCTGTTTCGTGCATTTTATTTTCTTGTTTTCGCTGCATATAGAATTGTCATTTGTAATTCATTGTCTGCTGGAATTTTACTGAGGAAAACTTTCAAAAGGAATAGGAGGGCACTGGTGCAGGTTTTGGTAGACGCGTGCTCTGCTGCAGATGGAATTTTCTTATTCCAAGGTAAGGGCTCGGGAGGAAGGTGATGGTAGTGGGATGGCATTGCGGGCGTGCTCTTTCCACAGCAGAAGGACTCATGTACCAAAAGTTCAGAAAAAGTTCTAATTTTTGCGTTTATATAAAACACGGCCATTGCCACTGCCAAAGCACAGTGCTACTTTTGGCTTTTCCACCACATTATGGAATTTGAGCTGAGCAAACTGGGGATTTTGTTGGCACAAAGACCCAAAAATGCACGTTTAATCCTGATTTATAGGGAAGCGGGTAAAAGAACCTTCTAACTTCATGGTGTTTAAAAGCACATAGCAAAATCACCAAATAAGTTAGCCTAATGCAGCGGGTGTTTGTAAGAGATTTCGCAAACAAACCTAATAAAATTAATGCTTCCACCCACCGTGACGTATGGCTTCTTTTCAGAATAACGCAGGAATTATTCAGGTGAAGAACACCCCACGTTGCATGCAGAGCCACATGGCACCGTTTTTGCAGCAGTTGAGAAGGGTCTTCTCCCCCTTGGGATGTGCTGCTCAACCTCATCCCTGCTCCTTGGCGAGGGGAGCAGCTCCTTCCTTGTGCCTCCGCTCTTGGGGTCTCCAAAAACACCCTGCGAAGCACAACCAAAGGGAATGAGGTGCTTAGGTTGCAAATGGAGCAAAATTCTTTGAATTTGAAAACCTCAAAGGCAGCTCTCAATAGAGACAGCAGTTTCCACAGGCAGGGCCGTTTGCACCACACTGAGATCCGTCCTTAGAAACCTTCTTCTCCGTTCTGGAAGATGCTGGATCATTTCGCGTCCAACTGTCCTCCCAATGTAAGGGATCCAAGTTTCGCCTCTCTGAATGTGCCAGAAATGAAGGAAACCTCCGAGAGCCTCGTGCATGTCCTGAATTTCAGCCCGTGATCATCAATGCATTGGCTGGGAAGCCCACTGATCGCCAGGCCAAGCAGTTAAAATATTGCACCAAAAAGTAGCGACAGCTCCAGTGTCTCTCCAGGAAAGCACAGAGCAGAACAATATGGACATTTTGCTGCAAACTGTGCATACTAAATGACAGCATATTTATCTGCTTTTGCTTGTCCTTTGAAAATACGTTTTATTGTGACTAAAGAAGATGGATAGTCAGAATAAGTTATTGGATAGCTAAGCCTAGATATCAGAGGACAAGGAAATATTTGACATCTTAGTGGTAATTTTTAATCAGAAGACCTGCACAAAAAAGAAATGAATACATAATAAAATGATTCCACTAGAGAAAAATGTATGACTTCAGTCTTACCCATAACATTATAAATGGATTTTGTCAGCTTGCAGTCTTACAAGGCTCGTTGATAGTAAATTAAATTTGGTCAGTTTATAAAGGTATTGCTTTCATGTTTCTCTCATAAGATCGCACGTTCCTCTGAGGGTTGGAATCACCTTGCTTCTCCTAGCTTGTCTTCTGTCTTCTATTCTTCATTACACAACAGATGACCTATCAGATATTCTTCTTCTACTCCAACAGATTTCCTGTTGCCAACCTTCAATGAGAATAAAGCCTGCAACCCTTTTTATCTTCATTCTGCTGCTGTTTCCATCTTTTCCCCCCCTCCTCTCTCTGTCTCCTAAAGATCGTTTGCCAGCACGGCTTCCTCGGCTTTACCCAGTGGAACAAGCAGTGTCTTCTGAACTGACAATTCTGACTTTTTGCTGCTTGTGATTTTTCTAAAGCATGACAACTACTTGCATGAAGACATGTAAACCTTTTCAGATAAGGAACTCTGGAAAAAAAATAAAGAGAAAGAAAGGCCTTTCAAAGAACAGGAGTAGCTCCTGCAGAAATTGAACAAAACATGTCTCCTATGTATTAATTTAACTCAGTCATACCTTTTTGATAGCGAAAATAATTAGCAACACGATTTTTAAATGCTTTTTGTGCAATTACTTCTTTTTTAAGTGCTGTTTTGCACAGTACACGTCAGCAGGTTTTTTCCTAGCAAAGTAAAGCTATAAATTTTATTAATCTTTGATATATTTTATTCGGTATGAGAGATATAAACAGAAATGGATAGAAAATGGATTTCTGTCACCACATTACAAGTAAAGGCAGGCTTGAGGCAAAATTTATTACAAAAAATATCCACTGTATATATCTTTGGCTTCCCCCTTGCAAATAAATCATGGCTCCGCGGATGGTTTTAGGAGGGCAGGGGGGGATGCAGGTTTTGCTGCTGCCTGCTCTGTAATTTTAGTAATTATGCACGAGGAGGTGGCAGCGTTGGAGCTTCCTTCAGAAACAGGGATGGGAGAAGCAGCAGAACCGACCCGGGCCTGAGAGGGGCTCTCACCTGCATCGCTGGAAGCAGCTGGAGGTGCCTGGCGGAGCAGATCCCAATCCCAAAACACAGGACCTGGGGCAGTTGGTCGCTCTTCTGCAATTCATGGGCACCTGCAAAGGTTCTGCTGGTCATCTTCACCACTCATGGTTTTCCTGCTAAAGTGGATAAACTGGCTACAGTGCTGCCAAACACCTCTGGATCTGCTGTTCCTCGAGGTAACAGCTGAACCTCTGCTTTCAAGCAGCGATGCAACGTGCCTTGGCGTCAATAGGATAGAGTGGCAGCTCGGTGTCTATCCAGAACTCCTCCAAAACCAAAAACCTCCCCATGCTGAGAAAAAAATGAGAAGAAATCACTGGTCCCTGAGAGAAAGGAACAGGTTCTCCATCAGCACACGCCTTGTAGCCGAAGAAACATCTTTAAAGATGCTGGTGTCAATAATCTACCAAGGTAAGAGAATAATGCAGCCGGGAAAAGGACAGGGAAAAAGACAGGCTTAAAGTAACACATTAAATAACCAAGGGATCATCACGTTAAGGCTGACAACAGCAGCTGCTGCAGGCACATCTGAGGAGAAAAGTCAAGAGATCCTCCCATACAGAAGCTAAACTCTTTTATCACTCTTCCATAACAGATTGGGAGAACAGCTATCAGGTTGTATCATCTATTGTATGGGTGAGGAGAGGCTAACAGCCTTCTCCGGTGCTAAATTAAAAGGAGAAATGAATCAATACATACAAGAAGATGACTCAAGTGTCCATTTTCTCATACAGATAGCAAAAATAATGCCATGACGCATGGGAAGACCTATGTCACATTGCTGGGATGTAGCCGTACAGTTTTCAGCCAGAGCTAGTAAGGGAATGAGGCTCTTGTCACTTGGGAAGTCAGGAATGAAAGTTGATGCAAAATGCATTACACAGCTAAACAGACACTGTGAATTCACCTATTTAGCAACAACTTTTGCTCAGCAGCCAATCTGTCAGCTCTTTTGTTTTCCCCTCCTGCCAGACTGGAAGCAGTGCAAAACAGACTCCTTAAAACCATTTATTATCGAACCTGTTATTGTTTATTAGTGCTGGCAGCATCTCCGCTGTAAGTGGTGCTCCTGTAGCAAATCCAAACTAGCTTTAGGAGTTGTTTTGCAAAACTAAAAGGCAGCAATCAGCAATACATCACCTGCTCGCTGCTGACTTGCCTAGGGCCAGGCAAGGCAGTTTATAGCTGTGAGAACCCGCTATATGACTCAGCCTCAATCACAGCTGATTTCCACGATGAACATCTTTCTTTTTAACGCCATCAGCACCACTCTGCACCCCTTACATTTTAGCAAAAATTAAACTGTAGCTGCAAAATGGTGCCATTGCCACTGCTTTTACGTCTTCGGTAGACCTTCATGAGTGATTTCACAAGCTTTTTGGCAAGGGAGCAAGTTCCTCAGTGAGATCACGCACATGAGGAAAGAGGTGAGCAAGATGGTCATTGCTAATGGGTGTTATTAAGGGTCATCATGGTCAATGCAAGATGGACATTGCTATACACTGGGTTTGGAATAAAGAGCCTTTATTTGTTCTCAGCTCCATCACAGTTTTGACATGATCTCACACTTGTCACTTACTCTCCTTTTCCTTAAATAAGTGATTGAGAGGGTCATAATTCCTTCCTCATTTTTGTGCTGGACCAGTCAACATAAGTTATCTTTTGACAGTGCATTAAAGCACCTTCCCTGAGCCCTCTTAGGCATTGTATAACACAGCTATGGCCTTTTCCTGCAGTGGAAGACAGGCCCCTATAAAAAATACACAGAAAATCCACACAAATATGGCTCAAAAGCTGCTCAGCATTTCAAAAAGCCTTATCATATACGTACAAAATTGGTGCCTGTGATAGAATGGCACAAGAACTGAGGTTGGAAGGGGCCTCGGGAGGTCGGCCTGCTTGCTCAATGCAACAACTCGAAGCTTTTATTCCCCAATAATAAAGTAGCACCAAACATTTGCCTGTTGGCAAGGCTGACGTACAGCATAGGATGGGGCAAGAGGGTCTTCTGCAGGACAGCAGCAAGAAGACCTTCTTTCTCAGGAAAATTAAGGACAATTTCGTAATTCTGTCACCAATCAACTAAATCCCTAGATTCTTTCTGGAAAATTATTCTTCTCGCACTCTTCCCTCCCTGTTCCCCGTTTCTAGCATCTCTGCTGCCTCCTTTTTGCCCTCTTTGTTCTATTCTGCATCACGACCCACAACGGCCCTCCTGCCTTGCCTGCCAACGAGGTCTGCAGCTCAGCAGCTTATCCACACAGACAGCTTAATGCCCATTTTTATACAAATTACTCTTCGATCCACCTCTCCAGTCAGGACTTGTCAACTCCCATTCACTCTTGCCTTTCGTTCTCTCTTTTGACATCTATTTCTGAATGTCTCCATGCAAATTCAAATTTAAAGTGACCAAAATTGGACTCCTGATCTTTCCTCTTCAGACACCCTCCTTCCCGGCTTCACTGTCAGCCCTGTCAATACGATCATCTTTTCTGTCATTCAGACCTGTAATGTATGTGGTCATCAGTGATGACATTATACTGTTAATATTCTAGCCAATTAATGGTGACTGGAATGACAGAAATGAAGATAATGAGTATCCATGCTATTATTTGCAAATGTACCCATGCTCAGTGAGAACTTTGATTTTTTACAGTGGAAAACGTTATATTAATACGGAGATACAGCCTTAAAACCTGGACGTGCTAAATCTAAAATGTGGAAATAAAACCTAGAAACTGCTAGAGCTTCTCTGAAAGTTCCCGTAACTTCTCTGAAAAAAAATGTCAAGTGTTAACAAGAAAGCTTTAAGAGAGTCCCTAATTACAAGAAGATGCTAATGGATGGTTTATAGCCTGAAGCATGAAAGTTTATATGTTAGATTTGAACCTTTAGAAAGGTAATGCATTCACATTATCCATATGCATACCTAATCCTTTTATGACTCTGGGAAGGGCTGGGAGAAGAAGGGAGCTCCGTGTGCTGTTATGAGTGGGAATGAAACTCCTGGAACTTTATACCCCACTTAGGAACAGGGACCTCACCGAGATGGCAAACATGGACCACAAAATTAAATTAAGGCAGATGATGCTGTTAGGTAGAACCTGTCTCTAGAAGCTACCTGACCAACCTCACTGGAAGAGAAGACTTAAATATTAAATATTAAAAAAAAAAAATCACAGATATTCTAGTATCTCCCAGGTTTTATGCTTTCCTACTGACTTGCTACAGCTTTTTTTAAAACATAATAATTCCTGACTTACACTGCCAGACTTTGCCATGTGAAGAAGCCATAAGACTGGTCTCCTGGTTATAAATGCTTCCAAGAGCCCCCAAAGGCTTTTCCAGCCTGCCAGAAAATAAGTGAGCATCTTGTTTCTGTGCAAGATGCTGTTTCCTGACTTTTTCTTTTTTACATTTAAGGTCTGGAACAAACTAAGGCATTATCTTTCAATGGGAAAAACGTGCGTCGTGCTGCACGCCACGACCTGCAGCTAAAGTTGTCTTGGCTGAGACTCACTTTGGAGCAGAGATGAGTTTCAAAGTTCAAGATGGGCAAAGATCCCCCCGTGAAATCACTGCCAGCAGCTTTGCGGAGATCTTGTCTATACCTGCAAAAACTCTTCGTGGAGATGGGACAAACTAAGGACTAAACCAGCCAGAGCTTGATCATTTAATTGAGTGTAAGTGTGAATGTAAAAATATGGAATAAGCTTGCATAAAAAGAAAGCAGCTCTTCCTAAAAAACACAGAGGAATATTGAGAGGAGCTGAAAAATCTTTTCCAATCAAAGAATCATTCAGGATTCCATCAGTGTTGTCAGTGCAAACCAAGTCTTCCCATATTTCTACAGAAAAGGAGAGTTTAGGCCAGCACTGTCTATCACCAAACCATCAGGAACGCAGGGACTCAAGGTTGATCCTACAATCTGCTGGTTCAAATAAAAAAAAATCCCAAAGTTTTAGTTTCCTGCCTCCACATTGGGTAATTCCGACCACAGGGCTCTTCTTCCATTCTCATACCTCAATAATGAATTTCACCCGGAAATTGAGACATACCTTTGCATAAAAGTCTTATCAAAATTCAAGTTTTTTCCTTTCTTGTAGATGATATTTTACCAAGGGAAATAATAATAATAATAAAAAAACAGAGAAAATAAATCAGCAAAACAACTCCAGATAGGCCAGTCCAAGGACTCACACATGATAAAGTAAAATAACTTTAATATGCAGCTTCTTTTAGCTAATAGCCCCAATACTCTGCCAGATTTCTCTAGAAAGGTGCTGCTTTTGAGATTGTAAACATGAGTTTTGTCAATGTTACTGATGAGATCACGTCATCATCACCACATCTCTCAGCATTCAGTGTCTGCATTAGTACAAGTGGCAATTTCTTCATCTGCAGGCAAGTAAACAGGCAGAAAGAAGAATTCAAATTTCACAGCAGAAAGACAGATTTTCACCCTTTCATAAATAAAGGAAACAGAAGAAAACTGTGGTATCACTCAAAAAACTCGTAAGGAGCAGCTAAACAAACATCTTCAGAACCCATGTTAGATCAAGCATCAAAAAAGTAAATCAGAACTGAAGAAAAGGCACCTCTGTGCTTGAGGCTGCTCGGAGAGGTGCTGGAGCAGCACATAAACACCCCCGTGCCCTTCACCCCGCGCCAAAGCCCTTGGATTTGCTTACGAAATAAAGTATATTCTCTTTCTCCATTCAAATGCTGTATACAGATCTAATCACCAGCCCCAGGACACCCAGCATTATTCAAAAAAGGTTGCTTTTATACAAATCTCAGATTCCTTGACTTTTCTTTTTTCTTCTTTTTTTAAGTGCCCATAAGGCTAAAGAAAAAAAAAAAAAAGAGAGAGAGAGAAGCCAAATGCAGAGAAGCCAAAGATATTTGTATTTTTACAATCCTATTCCTCAGCCACATTGCATGATCTGAGGGAGCCACCCCTGATTCCGAGTGCTTAGGACGGCTGGTGCATTAGGACCTGGACTCCGGCTTGGCACCTTGCGTAGTCCTGGGATTTGAATGCTGCAAGTGGCTCGGCAGTGTCTGTTTTGGGGAAAAAATGGGTAAAACAAGGAGGAAGAGAATAGAAACAAGGTCAACATTTTTTTTTAACATATTCTGAAAGATTGTGGGATAGCTTATGTAAAAGATGCAACGTAAGAAAAAGTTTTCACATGAATTTAATACGATACTGGCAAAAAACCTCCACCTGTCCTCCCTCTGAGCAGCGAACATCCCATTGCTGAATTTTGAGCACAAAACAACAGGAAATTTCGGCATTTCATTAGAGGCAGATGTGGGTATGGCTGTCTTTGCTTGCAAGGGCTGTTCACCTTATGGGGTTGTTCTGAGATAAACCAACATCAACATCTGCTTCACCCAAGCAAACAGCAAAGAGCACTGACCACGACGCCGCTCGGGTGGCCGCAGAAGTCACCGTTAATTTTAATTGCAAGGAATAAAACATAGCAACATTTGCTATTTTTAGCAAATTTTGCCTTTCTTAGAAGTCTGGTCGTGGTCAGATTTCACAGTCTGCTCTAATTAGCATCTCATTTCTCTATAAATTCGTTTCACAATGTGCTGCCAAATGCTTGCTCGTAATCCAGTAACCAGGAAAAAAAAAAAAAAAGAGAGATTTATGACTTGTTTGCAGTGATAGCGATTTTTCCTGACGTGGATTCGTGGATTTTCGCATTTCCTCTGCGCAGAGAGGACAACAGTCACCCTGGCACACCTGCAGTGCCCGGGCTGCATCCTCTGGCAATGGGATTTTGGGCAACAGAATAGCGGAATGTCAGGAAACAGGCCAAAAGATGGGAGCAGATCCACAACTTGGGCTGGTAGGGGCCGAGTCCCTCACTTGTCTTTGCCGAAATCTCGGGAATGCTTCTCGGAAGGGGAAGATGCTGCAAAGGGCTCTGCGCTTGCGACCAGATCTGGCGAGAGCAGGAGAGAACCCAGCTCAAGGTACAGAAAAGAAGAAAAAAATCAAATCCGGGATTGAAAACTTTGCTCATATATATTCTTCAAGTGGTGTTTAATACCGCTTCTTTTGTTTGTTTCGACAATGGATCTTATCTTTTGGTAAGGGCTGTGTTCGGGGCTATTATTACCCTATATAAAAGCCTCATAGTCTTTCTTTCCACTTGTTCAGCACACCAGAGTGGCACCGCAAATTTAATCGAAGAACGCAGCTCCAGGGAGAGCCTTTTGAGACTCTCCCCTTTCTCATAATGCCGTTATCTCCCCTTCCTTGTGTCGGGGATGCATAAAAATCACAAAAAAGTCATTCTGCGTATATTCTTCCCGATAATTATTGTCAGGCTCCGAGATAAGTACCCTACGTGATGTAATGTGCGTTCGAACCGGCTCGCTGAATGCAAATCCAGCAGCACTTATAGGCCCAAACAATGGTTGCCCTAAACACTAGGGCCTGGTATTTTGCCACAGACAAGAGAGAGCTTTGATTTTTTGTGTTTTGATAAGGCGCAATCTGGGCGCCTTTATCTCGGCTGTTATATTTAAAGATGACATTCTAGCCCTGCAGCCCTGCCTATTGTTTTGACCCTGATTATCTCCAAATGTTGTTGTTTAGTCAAACTCTGCCAGCTTAATGAAAGGCCTGCTCCCAATTTAAGGAAAATTATTTAAATGCAGAGTATCCTATACACGGCGGTTTCCAAAAGAACTAGGCGGTTAATCAAAAGTTAATTGTATAATTCTCATGCAGATTAGGGCCTCTTGCAGATGAATCCCAGGTTGTGATTATTAAAAAAAGGGAGAGTGCCGGAGCAATGCACAAGGGTCTGCAGCCTGTAAACAATCAGCTAAGGTTTAATTTGTGGTAAACAAAGTGCTGATACACTAGGGCTCTCCAAAGGAGACAAAAAGGTGAAAATAAATTAAAAAACAACATACAGATACGATCTTTTTGTTTTTGAGGCATCTTTCAAAAACATAAGCTAAATGAATAAAAAGTCATCCATTAATATTTGCTGGCAGCAGCCCGGCTCTATGCAAATAGCAGCGGGCCCATAATTACGCCGCCGGCCGAGGATGGGGATCTGGGTGACAGAACGTTGCCCCCGTCCCCCTCAAACGCCTGCACGATGCTCCTGCTTGCAAGAAACAGCTCTAACAACAGCTATAGGCTGCTCCCCTATATGCCCGTGTAGCACCAAGGAGCCCCGGTGCTACAGGCCTATATGTGCTCTTATAAAGCACCACGGGAGAAAAGGAGATGCCTTGCTCACCCTCCGGTGTGTGATTTGCAGAGTGGCTCCGAATTGCAGATCCAAGTTTTGTTGTGCAAGAGGGAGTGAGAAACTCATTTCTTAGCTTCCACTTCCGAAAAAGGGGCTCCTCATTCTGGTACTGGGGACTTAAGTGATGCTTTAAGTATCTTTATAGGTGGCCGCACTGCAGCTGGCTGAGCAGGACCCTGGCAGAGCAAAAGAGGCTTATAGATACTTGGAGGGTTGCATTAATGCATGCACAGGCACACAAACACATGCATATATCTATTATGCATCCATAAAAGCACAGCAGTTAATTTAGTGATTGCATACAGGTCCAACCTTCCTCCCAGGAAGGATTCGAATGCAGAAAAGACATTTGAGGGACAGCGGTCAGAGCTGCACCAAAATGCAGACATTAGCAGAACACACACAGGTTTTGCTGGAATTCGGGCATTTCCAAGAAACATATGGAATAGATATGGAAATAGGAGTGCAAAATGGGGACTAATGAAAGAAACTCTCATTTTATCTTCAGTAGCAAAATATTATCAGAAACTGCAGTTTCAAAAGGAAATCGATGCAGCATATTTCTAAACACTCAGAAATTTAAATGCTGCTAACCTGCAACACACTAGGATTTATCAGGAACCACTGCAATATTTTAGAGACTCATAATTTAAAGGAAACCACCGAAACCAGCAAACCTCCTATAATTCATGTGCTAGTGTACACTTGGAGGGGAAGGGAATACTGTCTGACATTAATTAATAATTAGTAACATGTGTCTATTTGCCAGTAAATTGAAAAAAAAATTACAAAGGGTGAAAAAACATTGTCTTTAAATGAGGAGGGGAGGTTGTTTTTTTTTTTTTTTCCTAGTGTTCTTACTTATAAATTTATTTCAAAGGAAAAGCAGGAAAAAGTTGCATTATAAATAAAAATCTAGGAACTATCGATTGCTCATTCTTAACTTAAAAAATTCAGGCAAAAAAAAAGGGCTGGAAAACTAAAGAAAAGAGCTGGGAAAACTAAATGCACAGTGCAGAGACCTTGGAAATCTCCTGTGTTGGGCAGGGAGGGTAGCTTGGATTCTGCCCATATTTTAATCTGACCATTGCAGATACCCAATAAATCTTGTATTAGAGAAAGACTTTTTTGAAAGTAAATTGTTGGGTAATATGCATTTTCAATCGCCGCACAAGGGAGACTTTAAAAATTCACTGCACATAAATAAAATATTTGATCTTTTCCGATGCTGGTTTTCCAAACCCTTGCAGACGCTTCACACTAATGTTGACACTAAACTTCAATATTGATGGAGGAAAGATAGCAGAGAACTGTGCAGCCCAGGCATCCTATCCGGGCTGCAGTGGGTGTTTGCACAAAAATCCGTATTTTGGTGAGCAAGCACAACCCAAATGCGTGTGGCTGGAGCAGCAGCAAAGCCTCTCTGGATCCCTACAGAAACCAGCACCAGCCCCGGTGCAGCAGCTACGAAGCCTTGGGTGGTCACCAGCAAAATAAGGGACAATTCTTGCATTTTTCCACAAGGGTTTTTGCTAGATGATATCAGAGCATGACGGGTACATGGGCTGCAGGGCCCTTGCAGCCTGGCTACGGTTCCTCTGCCCTGTATTGCCCCATAAACTTGGGTTGTTTTCACTAGCTAAATACATTAGCTCATGTATTTAACTGGACAGCAGACATATTAAGTCCAAAGGGAAAGAAAAAAGATTAGAAGTAAAGATTTCCATTTTAACCCCACAGAAGGGAAAGAACTAGTTATTTACAGCATGCTGCAATTTGCAGGGAAGATTTTCTTATCCTATTTTTGAGGATAAAACCCGCTGAAAGGCATAAGGAGGAAACATATTTGCAAGCCCGCCCTAGTGAGGATTTCCCAGGGGTGCAAAGCAGCTTTCCTGTGGCACAGGATCCCGAGTCTGCCCAGGATCGGGCCAGGTATCACTTATTGCTTTAACATGAACATTACAAGTTTGGGAAAAATATCAGGTTTTTTGTGCGTTTTTCCCCAACATTGTGGGGAAGAAGCTCTTTCTTAGGTTTTAGCTATGTTTTGCTGCAGATATAACTCTGCATTTTGCTTCCAGAGATAAAACCTCATGTTCTAACTGAAATACTGAAAGAGCAGCCACGGGGGGAGCAAACACCGCATTTAAAGTGGAAACCCAACTTTGATGGCAGCTCCCCAGTTTCTTGGGCAAATTCCTCCGGGGCTGAGATGCTCCGTGTTTGCTCTGCGCCCAAACAGCTCCGTGTTGGAAGAGTCAACAGCCCCGTGTTGGATTTCTGCAGATGTTTGGAGAAAGTTTTACCCTGCTCTGCAGTCCGGGAACGACGCTCACCTGCGACTCCATGGAGAACGTTGAAAGGAATTTCTCCTTGGAGGCTGGAGATTATGGCTCTCCCACATTTTGGCAGAAAGATTATTCATATTATTGGATTTCCAGCTTGGACTTTGGTTTAGATCACAGCCGTGAACTCTGGGCTTTCAGAAAAATCACCTAATGGATAAAACACAACATTTTTGGCCTATCTCATACAATTACTGGGAGGGAATTGGACCAACACACCCATATCTTGTCCCGAATGGAAATACGTTTAGCTAGAGCCAAGGAGTTAACCAGGTATTAAATATGCAAAAATTATCCAACCGGAGCTTTAAATACACAAGTTGCCAAATAAAGATTAAGAGATTTCCTGGTACTTGGGGGAAAACAGCGTTCCAGAAATATCAAACCAGGCAGTGCTACAAGTTCATGTGCTACTTTTCAGCTTTTCTCTGTAAAGAGGAACAAAAGGAAAAAAGCTGTGCAAAATATCTAACAAACAGTGTTAAAGTCAAAATTAAAAGCTGTGAGGAAGCACGGAGGTAGATTCCTCTCAAACTTTCTCAACTCTTCCTTTTTCCCTTTTGCCATTGACAGATACAGTCTCTCTTGGTATCACACATTCTTTTCTAAATGACACGAGCAGAATGAGGAGTAACCACACACATAGAAAAAGACTTCAGAAATTGTGCTTCCCATGGAATCCCTTCCCATTTTTCATTGGTGTAGCCCAAAAGATGGAGGTTGTGGCCTTTTTTTTGCATGCGATAAAGGAATAAGGAAACAATATTTTCCAACCCAATTTTGTGCAGGGGGTTATGGAAGTTTTTGCATACATTGACAATGAGAGTTTTACTCCATGCAGCAAAATTTACAAGTCAGACTGCAAGCCGCTCTGGAGGAATCTTTAGGCAGCCTCACTAGCAAACCAACAGGATGTTTTTCATTCTGGCAGAGGTTCCCCATCAATGGAAAATTGCAAGATTCATGAGTGGTTAAAAACAGATAATGCAAAATAATATATATTCAACAAAACACACACCGTTCCTTATCACAAATACAAAGTCGTGAGCTTCATTGCACATAAATGTACATATAGAAGGCTGCCTGGAACACCAGACCATATTACAGCTCCCCAGGAGTGAAGTCCTTAGTCTACCTTTCTGCTCTGGAATGTGCTAGGATTTCATGGATCTACTACAGAGCTCCTGGAAGTCTCTCCGACTTCATATCGCCTTTGATTAAACTCATCTTGACCTAAAGCATCGCCTCTTACTGTGGGTTGGCTCCTGGAAATGTATGTTATTTTACCCATCAGCCGCCAAGATATTAAAACATGCACTTGTGAGGCCACATTTCAGTGTGTAACGCCAAAACTCATAAATGTTTTGTCCCCTGATCCTCACTAAAATTTAATCCTACCTACTGCAATAATCTTACTAACCATGCACATTATTAATGAGTTTCCATGCACTTGCATTTGCAGGGACATAAATTATATGTAAGATAATCTTACTCACTATGATGTCAACATTATTTTTGTTCTTCAAGCTAACTTGTCATTTAAGACATAAGCCCAAGGTTTTAGCAGACTCACATATATAACGTATAGGACAGATCTGTTTAGACAGATCTAGTTACATTCCTCCATCCATCTTTTCCCTCTGTAGTGCCTTTTTTCTCCAGACTGCGCTTCATTTCCTGACATCTCTAACCATTCAAGTGCTAATAATATAACAACACTTAGAAAGTTAGGGTTTACTAGATATAACACAGAGATTAAATGCTTAAGGTGCAAGAAAACACAAAGTGAAGCATTAAATGATCATGCTAAAGTGTAGGGGAAGAGGAAGAAGTGATCTGTCACGAGGGGAGAAATATTCAAGAGGGTATGAAATATTTTTTGATAATTTTGAAGAGAGCACAGCTGGTGGTGAGCCCATCCTGTGAACTACCTCAACCATCCAGCTTTAATTCCCCTGCTCTTTCTGGGGTCATTCTCAAAGCCCTGCAGCTCTAGTTTAATGACCTTCTCCATAAGGCTCTGCTGCCCCTACACAATCCACTTCGATTCAGTAAAAGCAACAGAAAAGTTATCAAGCTCCAATAATATTACCTGGATATGAATATAGACCTTTTGACTAATGATTTTGCTGCAAAAGCTTTTAATCCATCTGGCCTAATTTACCTTTAGGTAAATGTCAAAAAAACTATTTCCTTCCACCCCCCCCCAAAAAAAAAAATAGTTTTATGCTCTTTGGAGCATCAAACAATTAAAACTGATTTTTAAACCTTGATATTGACCGTCACTGAGGGCTAATGTTTTGAATTCCTGGAGAAATTTACCTTGTAGATAAAACTATGTGATCAAAAATTATCTTCTGGCCACAAGTTCCACACTTCATTTTTGCTTCTGTTTTTGAATAGGCACCAAAGTGCAGCTCTCTGGAGATCTGTGCTCAATATGTGCTCAGAATCAATTTGTAGGATACTGCAGTGATGGACTGGACGGGAGCAACCACAGTCTATTGTGTCAACGTGTATTTTGGGCAGGCTTTAATCTGAGGGGCCGCTCGAGTGTTGTGTAACTACGCGCGTTAAACTCATTACATTTTTGATAAAATATAGCAACTCCCTATTCACAGCGGCCACTTTATAAAATTGTGACTTGACTATTTAATTATTTCTTTTTTTGAATACACAAAGGAGACCCTACATCACAGACTAACAATCTTCAAGATCATTGTACAAAGTAAAGACATTTGAAAGGAAATGATAATGGTCCTATGAAAGCACTCCATATTCTGAAAATATCATGGATGTTGTCATTACTTCCATTTATTCAGCTATTTAAAAAATAAATACTATGTGTAATAGGATTTGTTTGTTAGTTTTTTGCATTTATATAAACCAGATCATTCTGCATTGGTGTTTTAAAATGTGAAATGGTTACAGCTACAAACAGCAAAAAAAAAAGGAGTGATGAAAAGAGAATAACTGACTTGTTGAAATAGGGGAGACAGGAGAACATCAACAAAGTGCTTCATCTTGCATTAGCTTTCCAGGACAGCGCCTGGTGTCTGCTTTCCCTCCTGAATGTACAACCGTGTTTTGTGACTCTGCTTTCCGCACGAGTCCTCAGGAAGGAACAGGGGACATGAGAAAACTCTGCAAGCCAAGGGAAAGAGGTGATTATATCCCAACCTTGACAAAAATACCTCTTCCTTCCCACTTCCCCAGAGTTATTTCGTTGTTCACAGAACTTAACTTTTTTTCTAAATGACAGTTTGCCCCAAGAGCACAAAGAGATCGAGCTCTTTTCACACCCCCAAGCCCGCTGTGGCCGTAGCTGATAGTCTTCAAGCTTTATTGACTGATATTAGCAAGGCGAGGGAGGGGCCACGGCTACCATCATTTAATCCCTCGTTGCCAAAATAAAAACCTACTAGCAAAAATTCCATTTAGCGAGGATAAAAGACGGCAGGAACTGCATTAGCAGCCCCATTCAGCAGTAGCTCTGGGTTTTCTCTTTCTCCGAACTCTAACCCCAGGCTGAACTGTAGACAAGGAACCCAGCAGCTCCCCGGAGAAGCAAAGCAAATGGCTCCTCAAGAACTTTTTGTCAGCCTTGGCCTGGGTGAATTGGATTTGGAATCTAGCTCTGAGGTCCCTGGCTTCAGGATGGAGCCCTCAACTTTCTCCCCACAGCGGTCCTGGATGAAACTGACCGTAAGCAACCTCGGGTATTCATCTGAGGAATCTTTGAACAAAGAGTAAGGGCAAACTTCATCAATGCTGTTCAGGAGACCAAAGAAACACACAAAAATAACTTCAGGAAAGCATTGGTCGTCTTGAGTCAAAAGCAGGGAAGGTCCATATGCAATCAAAATTAAGTGCAAAGGAGGTAACATAAGAACAATGCTAAGCTTAGGCAGAAAAGGACAACAAAAACCATCAGCCACTAATTTGTAATAAAGTCTTTACCTCTCCTACTGGGCATCTCAGAGGAAGCACAGAGCAAACATCTTTCAATACATCTCTGACAAGCAGGAAGATAAGTAGAATTTCAATATGCTTTATACATCCTGCACTAATTAAAAAATTACCTAGAAATACTTTGTAACAGGCAGAAATCTGAAATATAAATTTCCATGTGAACCTTGAACATCCACATGATGGAAAAAGAGGATTTATACAGAGAGATAAATTTATATGATGTATAGATACATATATAATATGAAGACAGAGCCCAGAAAAAGACAAAATGTTTACAGAAATTTTCCATAGGAGAGTAATTGATACCCCATTAGAAAATGAGTATGTCTTCTTTGAGCCACATGATGAATTTCTTCACTGCATTAGTAAATCTAGGTAAGGGAGCCGTGGCATATAGTTTTCCTATGTCTTGGTTGGCTGTTCTTGCTCTCTCCTGAATCTGGAAAGACTTCAAGCTAAGGTATCTCGCAGTGGGATGTAGGATATGACATCTACCCAGAGCTCTGCAACAGTAGTTTGGAAAGGAAGGAAAGGATCATCAGTTGATTGCCCAAGAAATTGGTCACTTTAGAATCCATACGGCTTGTCCCAAGGTTCATGAAAATGATGTGGTCTGAGTCCTGCTTGGGCCTCCTGAGGATTAAGAAATGGAAAGAAGACGTATGACACTGCCAGTGCCTAAAACCTAAAGCATTTGTCATCAAGCCTCAATTTGCTCCCTCCCCGGAGCCATTCTGTTGACGCTCAAACTGGAAAGTGATCAAAAACAATCAAAAGTTTCTACTTGTAAAACAGCATCAGGACAGAGGGATTGGGAAACCATTCCAGAGAAAGGACTGCTTTGGAGACCCATAAAGCTCAGGATTGTTGACCTAGTGTAAAATTGAATATGCTAAATCCATGGATTAATCACCTTCTAGCATGAAAGCAACAACCTTGATCCTTTTTCTCTACCCAGGATGAAGTTATAGAGCTTGACCACTCTATAATGCATGGCCTGACAGGCACTGGTCAACACTTTTCTTGGATAAGAGACTCCCCCCTTGGCTGGGAGCAAGCAGGAGCAGGTAAATATTCACCAGTCTGAAACCTCACACTGTCCCAATGAGTATAGAGTGTGTCAGGACTAGATGGCCTTGATTTGGTGAAGAATCACTGGTTTACAGTGAGGTGGTTTACAGTGAACAAGTTAACTTGCCATATAGAGAGATGCACTCGTGCTCTTACCTTGTGCAAATCAGCTGGGCCTTGGTTTCCCATCAGAAAGCCCTTCTACTACTCTCCTACTTGCTCATGAAACTTCACAACTTGCTCTATCCTGCAAAAGTTAGAAAACTTTGAAAACCAGCGAGATTAAGAATAGCATATTGTTAGAGCTGGGTCTGCCTCTCCTGAGGTGCAGGATCGATGCCTGGTGGAGCCTGGAACCACGGAAGCCCATGGAACCACATTGGGATCTGAACAGCACAAGGGAACCTCTGTAATCCCTGTTAGTGCAGAGGGTTGCTGGCCATTCCTGGTACCTGCTGCTCGTGATGGTGCTCACACAAGGACGTTCTCAGAGTAGAGCCCCTACTTTGAAGGTGTGAGGAAAGATTTCTTTTCTGTCAGTGCCAGGGATATTTTTCTACAACAGAAATAAGAAAATAAATAATAGTAATATTATAATAAAAGCAATAGAAGAATATTTAATGTAAAACTAAAGGAGTGCTGCAGAAATGCCAACTCCTGTGCAAGGGACACTGGAAAGCAGCAGAAGAAAAAGGAGCATGGGTAGATGAAGATTTGAAGAAGAAATAACTGTGTTGCAGCATCCCTGCTGTTTTTCTTTCCTTTTCTCAAGAAAGGAGTCATCTCAACTCTTCCCACATTACAGGAGGAGGAAAGAGGAAACACAGCCAAACTGCTTCCCCAGGAAGGCACTTTATGCTGAACAGAATCACTTGGCCTAAACCTCAGAGAATATATAGGAAAATCCAATAGGTAGTATTAAGGAAAAGAGGCAATGGGGGAAAAACCTTGTATGAGAGTTTGTGGGGAGAAGAGTCACAAGAGCCAAATACTCAATACTTAAAGCTCAGCTCTACTTTTGTCCTCCTATTTAGGAATCTTCTTATTTTTCATCTATCTTTTTGAAAGAATACACACAAATAATAAAGCCTGGCTTTGATGAGGATGAGCGTGTATATGTGGATCTTAATATAAACCAGGGAAAACGTTTTGTTGGAACATTACAGCCCTTGGCATCTGCTCGGCTCCTTATTAATTTTTAAACATAACTCTCTGTACGCCAGACTCAGCCCAGTTTTGTTTTGCCAACGCTGGCCGTGTTATCCCGGGGGGAGTTTATCCCATTGAACTGTGCTGAGTCTCGGATGGCCAAATTAGCAGCTTTTCACCCCCAACAAGGTGAGCAAAAGCCTTTTAAAGCTGCAATATAGTCGAATTGGGCTATCATTATTCCAGACAACTTGTTGTGGGGTAACAAATCATGGTTTCCAAAATTAGGCTCATTTTTTGTTCTGAAATACGTTAGTCTAAAAAGGTCGCCTAATGTTTCTAATTCTGGGTTTCTACATAGGCGTTTTTAGGCAAGTTCTACAAAACTTGACATTTCTATCAAAATTGAAGCCAATTTCATGCATAAGTTGATGCAACTTTGGAAACGAAAAGCTTTGCCTAATAGGGCATAAAGAGCATGGAACTGATAAGACTCAAAGTAGCAACTGGTATATACATAGAAATATTCAATGAGAATAGAAATATTCAATGAGAAAAAGATCAGAATTCCTGTATTCAGGTGCAGAATCTCCCTGAGTGGATTTCTGAAGATGTAAAACAGTGTTTTACTTTGGTTCAAAAAAGGATCCTGGTGATCTCTGTAGGGAAAAGATAAATAGGAGGAAACTCCTAAAAACTGTGAGGGAATTAATGTACTTGCCCAGGGCAGCTGGGCAATCCCCATCTCAGAGTGCTTGAAAAATGGGATTAGGAGTAAAAATATCAGTTATAAAATGGGAATTTGAGAGAGAAATAGCAGCCAGGAAAAAAAAAATGACAACAGACGCGCTGCTTTCAGGCTGATGTATTTTGGTACTTTTAGTGTGTAAATGACTGTAATAACTCAAGACTTCTTTGTCAAAGAAAAAGGGTAAGAAAGTCTAAGAATCACACTCTTCACTTTTTAAGGTGACTAAAAGTACTATAACAAATATTCTGTTCATATTTAACAACATCTCTTCCTTAAGCCAAAATCCACTGTAAATTAAATCCACTGTACAGCAGAATTGTATTCACATAGTTGAGAGTGAAC